>NW_008341872.1:3496377-3497719 GCF_000622305.1 Nannospalax galili | reverse complement strand
ATGTACTCTTTCTTCTTCTTTAATTTTTTATGGGGCTTTTGGCTACTCTAATAGTCCCCCTTCTGAAGGGGTAACCCTAAAATCTTTTAAGAATTAGATAAAAGCTCCCAAATATTTTTGACTTTATTGGCCATTGGAACGGAGTATGGAGTATGTTGCTAAGAGGCCCAAGGACATTGTGAATTTTAGCCAAGAAACTGGCTACTTTTCTTTGGGGTCTTTTTACCCTAACTGCCTAGCGAATTCCTACTTCCTATTCTAATCACACCATCCTCTGAAGAGGTTACTCAAATTGCCAACCGGGAACCAGGACACAGACCGCTCTGGCTTCTTCCATGCTGAACAGGGTGGCAGGGTGAGGCAATTGGAGGACCCCTTCAGTGGATCTATCTAAAAGACTCCCAAATTGTGTAACTCTTATCTCTAGGGGGAAAAGAAAGTCCTTGAATCATGAATAGGAGATGTGAAGAAGCAAAGGCAAGAATAATTAGCATTACAAGTTCTAGACAGGGAACTAGAAAAAAGTCAGAACAGGGAAATTCTCTGATGGTCATATGAGAGTCCATTGGAATTTCTTTTTTTTTTTTTTAGAAGAAGCATTTCATTACAGCTTTAACATACTCAATAACAATTTCCAGAGCAAAGTCTTCTGAAAGCATCCCTCTATTGAGTTCCTCCTCATTTTTCTTTTGCCTTCCAAGGCTGGACTCTAGAGTGATGGATTCAGGATTTGCTTTCAGGTATTTTGAAAGCTGCTAGAGTGGTTAGAATCAGTGTCAGTTCCCTCTTGAAAGCTTCTAGATAGGGGGAGAAAACAAATTTATCCATCATTTTAAAACAATAGCTGGTTGTCTCCCTTAGCTACAGGTGGGCACTGCACTATTGCAGCCCAAGATTTGAAACCTTACGTCTGAGCAGCACTTTCTGAATAAGAACAAAATAGCCCTGGCCAAAAACTCAAAGGAAGGTATCTCCTATCTGGTGTTTCTTGTTATATAGCCTTTAGCTATACATATGAACTCAAAAAATTATATTGACCCCTTTACTCTTTGGTTATACTTTCCTTTTGAGTGTTTAAGACCATACAGTTCGCCCAAATAAATCAATTTATTTTTACACCTAAGATCATTTGAGGATCTGTTCCTCAGGGGTCACATGGGCTTTGGAGGAGCTCCTGGCTCCTTTCTTTTCCCTGTTCCATCTATGTGAAGGTAAGTCAAAGGTCCTGCTCATCCATGACTGGCTTCACTTGGAAGCATGAATGACATGTTTCCTCTGAGTTGACCCTCCTCTTTGTAGACTGGACACTGGTTCAAGTCCATCTCATGGGGTCTCCATGGCT
>NW_008341872.1:3487638-3496356 GCF_000622305.1 Nannospalax galili | reverse complement strand
TTACAGGACATTTTGAGAGATGTTCCATAGTCCCCTGGAAATTAGTCGACCTTGGAGGGCAAGGGGCAAAAACTGTCCTTTAAGTCCCTCTGACCATATTAGTATAGGCCTCAAACTATGGTTGTTAAACATCCAATAAGGTTAGTTCCACCAGTCTGGTACTTTTAATTATCATGTGCTATGTAGATAAGGCTTCCTCAAGTCAATCTTTATGGAGATCAAGCAAACAGTATTTCTATCAGACCACTAGAGTCACAAACCCAGTTTTGAAAAGAAGATCTTGAAAACCAAGATACAAACCATGTACAGTACACATCTCTATTTCTGACCTGCTCATGGCATTTGCATGGAATCTGAATGGATTCAAGACCAAGCTTAAACTTGTTTCCATAGCTGCTCAAACCATTGCAGTCTGGATGCTGCATCTATCATATAGCATGTGTGCATGGCAGCATCTGAGAAGTTCCTATCACAATGCGCACACACTCTCACACAAGCTTCCTAGAAATTCTTAACCCTACACACAGTCAGATACATCCAGTAGATTTGAAATAAAAGAGCATGAGATACTGGCCTTCCCCAGATGTGTCCTCCATGATAAAAATCCCTTACCTATCTAAATTATATATCTTCTCAAAACAAGCCTGTGTTTGGGGCCAGAGGGAAATGGATCAAGTAACGTCAGAAAGTCCCAAGTTCAAATCTTACAAGATGTGCCTTGAGGAGATTACATAAGCTCCCTGTGAAATAAGTATAAAAATATCTTCCTCACAAGGAAGTCATGAGGACTGAATGACATATTTATGTGTGAGATGCCTAGAACTTGCTAGGCATCTTATAAACAGAAAGTGCCCTTAAGATGCAAGCTCTTTATCTTTGTGACTGTTTTATCATCAGAAAATGAGAAGAATGGAGTTGTCTCTTGTAGCCTTGAATTTGACTTCCCCAAGATTTACAGCATCCACAGAGGCAATAAACTATCAGCTCTGAGGTGAACCAGGTTATAAGATACCTGTTCCTCCTCTTTCCCTCCCTTCTCCCTTCACCCACTAGCTTTGTATTCAGTAGTACTGGCTGTGTTCAGCACTTTTATATGCCTAGTACTTGATGCTAAATTGAAAGTTATCATATTATCAATAGCACTTTTGCTTAGTGCTTCTAGGTGCCAGATAAACCTTTATTTTCATTATCTCATTTATTATTATGATGTGGTAATAATGATAAAATTGCAAATGAGAAAGTTACATTTCTAAGATCTTTAAAAATTATGTGTGTATGTGGGGGAAGCGGGGAATGTGCGTATGTGTATGGGTACCTAAGGAGGCCAGAAGAAGGCATCGTATCACTTGGAGGCAGTTGTAAGTCTCCTTACATGAGTGATGGGAACTGAACTCAGGTCCTCTGCAAGAGCAATATATGCTCTTAACTGCTGAACCATCTCTCCATCCCTGAAGATCACTATTTTTTTTCTGAACTGTATAGATAAGATGCTCCAAGATACCAAATAATGATTCAAAAGCAAAATGATATTTGGGCAACACAAATGGACTCAATGGGAAGGGGGACAAAGTTGGATGAGTAGGGAAGTGGTGGCGGGTCTGAGGAGAGGTGGGAGAAGAAGGAATCTGATCAATATACATTGTTTGGGGTTCTCAAAGAATTAATAAAAATATTTTTAAATGCAAAATGATAGACTCCAAGCTTTATAACTGTGTTATTTTGGTCTGCTGAGTAGTTATCATACCATAATGAAATGGCAGCCAACTCTTTAATAATCAGAGAAGTACATGTTAAAAGACCAGTGGTCTCATTTTATACATGAGATGACAGGGATTAAAAGCTGAGCAATCAACAGAGCATGGTGGCACACACCTTTAATTCCAGCACTCAGGAGGAAAGGGGATCTCTGTGAAATCAAGGCCATCCTGGTCTACATAGCAAGTTCCAGGCCAGCTGGAGCTATAGGGAGACCCTATCTCAAACAAACAAACAAACAAAAAAGTTGGATAATCAAGGCATTGACAGGGAGGTGGGCAATCAAAGGCTTCTGAACCTGACAGGAACAGACTGGTAGGTACAGCCTTGCTAGACAACAGTCAGGTACTGTTGATTCAAACCAGGAATGCAAGTATACTTGTTGGCCCAGTAAGCCTGCTCCTGGGAGCACACCCCAAGAAACCCTCATGCACATCAATAAGGCAGAGTTTCTCCATGTTGGCATCACTGACATTTAGGATCAAATAACTCTAAGGGTGGGAAGGATGTCCCAGGCATTCCAGGATTCTGAGCACCATCCTTGAACTTATTTTTCTAGAAACCAGGAGGATTTCCCCCTATTTGTGACAACGAAAGATGCCTCTAAACATTTCCAACTGTCATTTTTTAATATTTTATTTATTATTTTTATTCTATGCGTATGAGTGTATTGCCTGCATGTGTGTAAGTGCACCCATGTTGGGCAAAGCCCTCGGAGGTCAGAAGAGGGTGTTGGATCCTTTAGAACTGGAGTTATAAACCATTGTTAGCCATTATGTAGGTGCAGGGAATTGAACCCAGGTTCTCTGCAAGCACAGTCAGTGCTCTTAACCACTAAGCCATCTCTCTAGCCCCATATTCCAACTGCCTTTAGAGGTACAAATCATCCCCAGGTGAGAACTGCTGCTGTAGAAGGAAATGTTCCAGAATGTTCACTGAAGCGTCATTTGGGAAGGGGGGATTTGGAGGCACCCTGCAGTCTGCCATTAGAAAAACGAATAGGTGAATGTAAGGGATGCCCAGCATGATACAGTAAGCAGCTGTCAAGTGCAATGGATTAGAGACATGCCACAGCTGCATGGACAGATCTGTACAATACAGTCCTGAAGAAATGGAAGGAAACAGAATGGGGCATAAAGCACAGCTTCATTTATGCAAATCGCCAGTACATGCTCACAGAACAACAAAGGACATTCGGCAAGTATATATAAAAAGATATAAAACTGTGCACACAGAAATGGATGCCTAGGCATGTGGACAGGGTGTGGGGAAGTAGAGGAATAAAAGGGGCACAGTAGGAGAGTGGTGGGTCTCACTTGGATCTATAATAGTGGAGGAACACAAAAGATAAACTGTGCTTTTGAAGGTAAAACTAACACGGCGCCATACGCAAGGTGAAGAGATAATAATGCTACAGGCACTGAGGCTAGAACTCCTTTGGGGGGGGGCATTTCAGCTGATCCACAGAGGAGTAGACTTATAATTCATAGAACTGTGTGTGCGTGTGTGTGTGTGTGTGTGTGTGTGTGTGTGTGTGTGTGTGTGTGTGTGTGTGTGTGTGTGTGTGTTAACACCTTGTGGCATATTTCAGAATAGTTTACATGGTCACTAACCACTGAGAATATTTAGATTCTGTCTCATTTGATTTTTGAGGGAAGTTTAATTTCTTCATTGTGCAATCTGCAATTCAGAGCAGTGACATAACCTGTCCAGAAACACACAGCTTGATCTCTGTTTCCAAATGCCATTCTGTTTGTGTTATACACAAATTTTTCTTATATCACAGATGTCTGAACTGAGCTTCTCAACTTGTTTTTCATGGGCTGTTTAAGACAGGCTGGGGTTTTAAGCCCTGCTCAGAGTCATCAAGGCCCTAGGAAGTATGCCCCATTATTGCCAACATCTGCATTTCCTTTCTTATCATCACTAGTTCAGCTAAGCCACTGGGATCTCTTAGCGGACAACAGCTTCTTATAAATAAATAGCCCTTATTCATCCATTCAGATCTTCCTAGAACACTCATCTTCCTCTTAAAACGGTAGTAACTGCCAGTTGTGCTCAGATTTGAATCTAAATTTCTGAATATGATATTCAATTATTTTCATGATCTAAGGCATGGTTCTTTCCAAAGAGTAATGGGATCTGGTAACTGAACATTCATCTCAACATAAACATTCTTTATCCAGGAGACTTCACAAGTTATTTGAAAAATTCTAGCTAGTCACATTAGAGCTTAAGAAATATGCAGATTTAATGTAGTAATGGGTGGCAGGGATTGGTGGCAGACACAAGCCATATCATGCAAGGTAAAGAAAACAATAGGATAAAAACATTAAGGCAGGGTGTCACTCACAAATAAGTGGTAGCATTTATGGCTTATGAGACCACAAAGAGAAAGCATGAACTGGTCAGTCAGTGAGCATCCAGTATGTGTAGCATAGGTCTAGTACAGCCCAGATGTGGGTGGTTTAGAGGGAACAGGAGAGCACCTGCCTTAGGGAAGCCCAGGGTCCAGTAGGGAGACAGGTAACTATAGTACAATAAGTTAAGGGCCACCACAGAGAGGAATGCAGGAGGTGAGGAGAAATTTTGGCAGAGTTGTAGTCAAACAGGGTGTCAAGAAAGAATGACAGTCTCAGTTAAGACCTAAACACTGAACACCAAGATAGGACATCAGTGTTCTGGGCACTATGATGGGTCAGCAGTGGTCAGGAAAACTGATTACAGACAGAGGCATCAGCCAGTGCAAAGGCCCAGGGAGTGGACACTGGCCTCTTGGGACAATGAAGCAACTTAGAATGGCTTAAAATACTTAAGTGGTTTTTATACCACTTAAAATAGACTGTTGTTGGCACTATTAACATAAGTCAGCTACATCTGTGAAATCCTAAGACCACATGAAGAGCCTGGAGGAAGTAGAGAGACCCATGCTGCAGTCTGCACTCTGCCAGAGCAAGCTGTGAGTTTTGAGACATTCCTCTCTGTGCCTGTTTCCCTCATCTGAAAATGAAAAAAAACTACTTCTGCATTCCTCACAAGACCTCCAGGAGAACTGAGTGGGATGTTGTGCATAAAGCACCATTAGAAGGGGAAGGAGGTGCATGATCTGAAGAGAAACCAGAATATATATGAAGTGCTTTAGACAAACTAAGTCACTAGTCGACTGACTCATTTAGATCCTTTAAATGGCTCACTTCCCAATGACATTCCACTTGGCCGTGAGACTGAATTTGGCCCATGAAATATGAATGGGTGTGACTTCCACATAGGTCTTATCTATGCTTGTATATTCTGACTTGGTTCCTGAGTAACTGTGAGAAACTGCTGCCCTTGGCCTCACAGCCTAAGGCCAATGCATGTGAAGCAGACCTGCACATAAGCTACAATCAGAAGCTACACTCATTTGCTCCTGGCTGAATTTAGCTAAGCTAGTTTACTTGCACACAAACCTGAATATAAAGTTACCATATCTCACTGAATCTTGGATGGTTGTTATACAGCATTGTTGCACCAAGTACTGACTAGTATGTTCTATAATATATAACAAATTGACACAAACTTAGTATTTAAAACAACATACAATCATTGTTCCACAGTTTCTGGGGGTCAGAAATCTAGATGTGGTTTAAATGAGTTCACTGGCTGGAGTTCACAAGGCTGTAATCAAGGTTTCAAATAGCGTTGGGTTCTTATCAGAGGATTGGCTGAAGAGGGTCCACTTCTAGTCTCCCTCGGTCTACTGATGGATTAATTTCTTTGTGGCTAAAGGATTCACTGTAGCTTCCACCTTCAAAGGCAGCAAAAGAGAAACAGTAGTGTGAGTCTGCCAACAAGAGGTAACTGTACATAGCGTAGCACTCACTACATCCCACCAACTTTGCACATTCTATTAGTTAGAAACAAGTCAGAGGCTCCACATATACCCAACGAGACAGGATTATATAAAGATATAAACACCAAGAAGCAAGGATCCTGGGAGCCAACTTAAACTTGCTTGTAATGGACAAGTGTAAGGCATTGCCATTTGTCTCCCTCCCAAACCAGTGACTCTTCCATAATTTAGTGAATAATAAAAGATAATAGATACCTCCTGTCTTCCTGATTTTCTACAAGTCACACCTTGAGTTTGTTCATTTGTTGCTTGGGGTCTGCCAGAAAGAAAAGTAGGGATGATAGTACAGACACACACACATACACACACACACACACACACACACACACACACACTTTATCCATACACACTTATATACAGTATTTGTCAGAAGTTTTAGAAACAGACCAGCAGAACTAGGAAGAACTTCATAGATTATTGAGTTCACATCTCTGAGTGTACAGATGAGGAGACAGACTGAGCAACTCAAGTTCTCTGGTCCAAGCCTACAGAGCTCACTAGGGGCAGGTATTTGGACACACGAGCCAATGTTCCTTCTCCTCACTCTGCCCATCCTCAAACCTCTCCCATCAATCTTCCAAGTCAGCTTCAGTGTAAGAATCACACAGAGCCTCTGTTACAAAACACATACTTCCATATCTCACCCCAGAGTTGCTAACTAAGAATTACCAGGATAGAATAGACCAAGCAGTGACATTTCAGCTAAGCTCCTCCTCTAAGTGATTCTGATTAAGCAAGTTTTAGGAACCCTTTTTTCTTGTCATTCCATTATTCAGCAACTTTGTAACTGAATATCTCTGTGCCAAATGCTGACGATACAACAGTGATGGCAACACAACCCTGGAGTCATAAAGACTATTCCTCAGCAGGAAGTGAGGCACTGACCCAAACAACGTGAAGAGTACTGGACGACAGGGTGGGACAGTAAGGAAACCACACACATGAAGCTGGGATGGGGAGGAAGGATAAGAGAGAATGAGAGGGGCGGGAAGGTGGGAATAGGGAAAAGAAAAGCGGAATAAGAGAAGTCTGGGAGGACACAGCAGGTTCAAGAACTGCGTTCTACATCACCAGGGTGGAGACAGGGAAGGGAAACAAGACCTACGTTCATCCAGACTAAACATGCTTCCAGAAAGGCTACGGGGATGGTGCTAACAATCCAGAGAGCCAAGCCTGGCATGTGGGCAGTCCCTGAGGGGCAGTGTGAACCTTGCGGAGGCCCTGAGTTGCAGCCAGTGCAGCTGGTATAGACACGATGGATACTGTTTTCATTTCAGATGTGCAGGGTACTCTATTTGACATGGCCTTAGGAGCTTAGCAAAGGAAAGCATCGCTCAGACATTTGATTGAGAAGACACTGTCAGACACAAAAAAGGAAAAAGAAAAAGAAGCCACAAGTGCAGCAGGAGCTTGGCTAAATGAATAATCGTGGGAACAGGCAATTTCTGTGTGGCCAGGAGGGCAAGAAAGGCTTACGGGATTTCCTCACGTGTTATTCCAAGTTCACATGTCTGAACTTTGGATCTGCTGCCAAGATGGTTTCCTGTGAGGGAGATTTGTGTGGTCTCAGGAGTGTGGCCAAAGAAGCAATTACTTCTTTAGGTCTTGTCAAGTGAAGAAATTCTGTGGCTGTCACTAGTCAGGCTTCACAGTCATCAAGAAGGAATTTTCTCTTGCCTGACCTCCTGGGGTGGGTCCAGAGAATGACCAAGACTGTACTGAACAAACAGGTTTGATGAGAAATTTCAAATTGGTAGAAGTGTCATCCAGGATAGAATAAGAAAAGGGGAGACAGCAAAATGTAGTGATGGAAAAGTAGCTACTTTAGCTTTTTAGACGCTAATTTAATTTTAGTGGTACCGAGGAGTAAAGTCCGAGCCTTGCACATCTAGGTAAGCATTCTATTGATGAAGCTACACCATCAGCCCTCTACCTTTCGTTTAACATATTTGTCTTTAAAATTTTGGTGAAATCACTTTGGTGAGGAATTACTGGGAGCTGACCACTGCTGGGTGAGGGAGAGCTGGTCTCCTTTAACGGAGTGATGCTAGATAGGCTGACCAGGCTCTAGCAGATGAACTCACACTGAGGAACATCTAGGACATCTAGAAATGATTCAGTAGACCTTAACATATATGGCAGAATGCATAAAGTCTTGTGGGTGGACTATGGGAAGCTAAATATGATTAAGATGCATTGTATAAAATCCATAGAAATTCAATAAAAATGTTTTAATTGGTGAAAGGACTATGTTCTATCATTTAAATATTTTAAATTTTAAAATAAGTAGATCTAGACTCCTATCCTCAGGCCTCTTGGGGTAAGTCTATAGCACAGCCGTCCCCGCCTTGACTCCCCAAGCCACATTCACCCTTCCATCGCCCCCCCCCCACTCTACTCCTACTTTGGGCCCTGCGCCATTCCTAGTCTTGGGGCCCCAGACACCTGGGGAACCACCACCGGTTAACTCTCCTAGCCTGCTCTCCTACCCTCAGGCGCCTCTTGGGGTAAGTCTATAGCGCAGCCCTCCACGCCTTGACTCCCCAAGTCACATTCACCCTTCCATCTCCCCCACTGTTCACTACTCCTAGTTTGGGACCTGCGCCATCCCTAGTCTTGGGGCCCCAGACACCGGGGGAACCAACACTGCTTCCTGACCCTTCTCACCCAGACCAACTTAGTGCCTTTCTTGGGCCCCAGGGGCACGGCTTCTGGACCTGGCCCTGCACTCACCTCCATCTACTTCCCTGGTCCTGCAACACCTGGCAGTCTCTTGCTGGGGCTGAGAGCCTCTTTCTGGGGCTCCGAGGCCTACCTTTCCTCTCCCTGATCCTTTGAATCCAGTACAACCCAGCTACTCAATCCATTCCCCGGGAAATCTTGGGTCTTCTTCCCACCCCATCTGCCTTTGCATCCCTGTGTGGCGCGGCTACTGCCAGGGTCTCAGGTCAGTCCAACACCCAAGTTCCTGAGGCCAAAAGCATTCTTAGAAGATTCCAGACCTAAGGAGAAAGTCTGAAAACTTCTGATCCACATTGGAATTGGGCCACCACGGAACTCCTGAAGACAAA
>NW_008341872.1:3457021-3482129 GCF_000622305.1 Nannospalax galili | reverse complement strand
TTGCATTCTAAAAAAAAAGTAGATCTATTTAGAACTCCCCTTGATCACTTTGGTAAACTGTTTCATGGTTTAATATATCCTCTGTTCTTAAAGAATGTGTGTGATGAATTAACTGTAACCTGAAATTGGCATGGCTGTCAGCAAGAAGGGCCTGGCTACATATTTATACACAGTAAGAAGCCAGATCATGGTCTTGGGAACTTAAGAAAGGAAAGCATTGCTCAGACTTTTTTGACTGAAGCCTTGAAGACCAATGTAATTTGAAAATATGGATGAGAGTAAGAGGAACTCCTGACTTCTCCTTCTCCTTTGCAGCTCCACCTACATCAATTCTTTTCCATTTCTTCACCTCAGTTTTCCTCTCCCAGCCCCTGTCTGTGTGCTTGTCCACACAGTTTCCTAAAGTTGGCCTGTTGCTCCAGGGTTGTTCTGTACCTTCTACCCATTATTATACTAACCCCACAAAGGCCTAGGAGCCCACAGCTGAGGTGTTATGAGACTTTCCTGGGTAGAGGTGAATAAATACCTGTTCACCCAAGATGGAGCACCAACAACAGACCAAAGAAACAAATCCCATTCAAATCTAGCTTGGTGGAGCGATGCGTTTATCCAAGCTACTGCACCACTTAAAAGTTCACCTCAGCCTGAGCGACAACTCTACAAAGGCTGTATTCCTGGAATTTCCTGAACTACTTGGATGCAACTTCACCAAGGATGTTCCTTTCCTCCAGCAATTGTTTGTTGTTTATGTAATCTCAGGGAAATTACAGAATTATGATTCTTTTAAAAGTTTCCTGTGAGTTGCAGGAGTCTCGAGGACTTTCCTGTTCCCTCCATGAGGGAACAACTATAACAAGGGGTCAGGAGGCCTTAAGAAAAGGCTTCAGGATCTGATACTTGAGTGGTTTTGCTCCTGTCTCGTATGATCTGGGCACTCTGCAGGACCCAAGATAAACAGCATAACTACTGTACTCGACAGGTCTCCAACTTAAGGAGAAAGATGATGCATGAACACAGTCACTTGAAGGCAATGCAGTGTGTGAGAAGCACCACAGAGGGAGACTGGGGACAAACTATGGGAAATGAGATGGATGCCAAGTTGTCCCGCACATTTGTGGACATGCCGGGTGCTAGAGCGATAACAGCTCTGTAGCCCCTTAGACATTTAAGGACAAAAGTGCTGCAAGGTCCATCACGATTTTCCTCCTGAGGATGATGGGTTTTCCCCCATGGCCACTTACCAAGAGGAAGCACTGGGTAGAGAGACACCAATTTTCCAGAGCTGTTACCTGCTGTAAAGTGTTTTTGCATAGCCACCTATGCTGATTATACTGGTTGATGTAGGAGCAAGGGTAAGGAGGGCTCAGAAGGTCTCTTGAGGGACTCTGATGTGGCTGTGAGGAATATGGTACTAGGAAGGATGGAGAGACAATCAACAGAGATGGGTATCTGATGGGAAGCATGGGATGGATATTTGATGGGAAGCATAGGCTTTCCACCCAGAAAAAGAAGTAGAGAGGGCAACCAAATTTGGGAAATATTGAAACCCATATCCTATCTATTGACTTACCAGAAGCCAATGTATCAGACAAAACAAAAGCTTTGGACTCTGGCATATATTTTAATCCTGGACTGCCACCTCCCAAGAAGGCCCTTGACCTCAACTTCTCTGGTTCTTAGAAGTTGCTTTTGCAAACTCAAGGTAGTGATGGCCCAAAGTTGTTGAAAGTACAAAATTAAAATAGAACTGATGGGCTGGAGAGATGGCTCAGCAGTTAAGAACACTGACAGTTCTTGCAGAAGATCCGGGTTCGAATCCTAGCACCCACATGGTAACTAACAACTGTCCATAGCTCCAGTTCCAGGGGATCTGACAGCCTCTTCTGTCCTCCGCAGGCATTGCACAACAGGGGTGCACTTACCTACATGCAGGCAATACACATAAAATAAAAATAATAAATAAAATATTTTTTTTTAAATAGAACTGATGTTGGGCGGGGTGGTGCATGCCTTTAATCCTAGCACTTGGGAGGCAGAGGCAGGTGAATCTCTGTGAGTTCGAGGCCAGCTTGGTCTACATAGTGAGTTCCAGGCCAGCTGGGGCTACAGGGAGACCCTGTCTCAAAAACACCAAAAAAAAAAAAAATAGAACTGATATGTAAAATACTATATATGTGTGTGTGTATATAAATCAATAAATGCAAGTTTATTGGTATAACTATTTCATTGAAAAATATATTCTTGAATTTCAAGTGACTGACTTAAAAATCTTTATTGAGAAAAATAAAAAAGAAATTTCAAAGCCCTATCTTAATTGTGCATACCACCTCAATCAGAGGCAAACATAGAGTAAACCCAGCATAAAAGGATGCATTTTATGTAAGTGATAGATTACTGAAGACCTTGCATAAATCAAAACCTGCATAATTCATAACTAATTTTCCCACAAGAATAAACATTAAGTCTGAAGACGCTGGCACATACATCCACAACCATTGTAGCATATTTTGCTTTAATGCAGTCTTTTATTTCTTTGGAATTATCTATAGTATTCCATAAAGTGCTTTCTCTCAATCAACAGCACTGAGCATGTTTGTCTCTGTGGTGCTTTATTACATCTACCTTCCTTTTCAAGTCCATTTGCAGAACTAGCAGCAAGACCAGTACCACTAGTTAAAGATCAAATGTATGACATTATTTTCCAGCTGCAAAAAAGACTCAGTTGTGCTAGTAGTAAATTTTCAGATAAAGGTGGAACAGGAACCAACATCATTTGTAAGACTTCCTACTCTGACCAAGCAAGGTGGGTCTGTCCACTCTACAGGGCTGATATGTAGCTCCCATGAAACTGAAGGGAAATACAGCTACTGTTACGTCCAACTGCCACTGCACCTTTGAGATGACACAAGTCTTGATATGATTAGTTGAAGTGTTTGCATTGTTTCATTCACGCATAAGCTGAAATTTCATTATTATTTCACAAGTATGCTTTTCTATATAAGTAAAATACGGCCTCACAGAATTTAAAGAACAAAAGAAGTGTAACCTTACAGACTGACTCACACCTTTAATTGGTGACTCTATCAGCAGCAGATTGTATCTATTATACCTGCCAGCTCTGATACCCTGGGTGCTATCTGTATTCATATTAAAGAATAAAAACCAACAGACAGCTACAATTTCATGGAAAAGAAACAGTCTCTGACCTCATTTCACAGGGACTCTGGAGAACATCAGTGCCTGGAATTCTGAGAATCTAGAACTCATGCACCTGTGCAAACACAGCTAGGCTACTAACTGCGAGCTAGCTAGTCAGGCAGTGCTCAGCTGGGATGAGAAAGGAGGAGCGGAGTAGCTGATAGAGTAAAGAAGTTTGCAGAGCTCCCCAGTAGCCTGTCTAAAGCATCTGTCTAGCCAAAACAACCCAAAAATCTCAAAGGATTTTATCAATGTCGACTGGCTGGTTATGATACTGTTTTATAGCCATAAAAGGTGTTACCTAATCACTGGGGGGGAAATGGGTGAAGGGCATGAGAGATCCCTAAAATATCATGTGAACCATTGATAAAAAAGAAAGAGAGAGAGAAAGGGGGGCTGGAGAGATGGCTCAGCAGTTAAGAGCACCTGGCAGTTTACAATGGTCTGTAACTCCAGTTCCAAGGGATCCAGTGCCCTCTTCTTATGCTCATATACATAAAAAATTTTAATGAAAAATCCTTTTAATAAAGAAGGAAAATGGGCATCAAGGTGGGAATGCTAAATTATTTGGTCAAGAATTTTGCTACAATGATATTCATGATAATATTTTTCATATCAGCAAAATGTTACACAAACTGCCTAAATATTTAATGCTATGAAATTAGTTCACTATAAAAATCTTTCTATGCATACTCAAAAATTACCATATGACCAGTAAAAATGGTTATAAAATTTGGGAAAAAATGGTTATAAAATTTGGGAAACATTTATAATGTATTTTCATAGAAGCATGTCATAAAACAGTATGACCACAGTTTTTTAAACGATAAGTGTACATTACACTTTTATGCACAAAAAGGAGTGAAAGGATAAAAAACCATCCCAAGAAGCCGGCTTTCCATCCACATAGTCTCTCACTGACCCAACTATGATCCTTGACTTTCATCTATCAGGCTCCCAGGAATATAAAGCAGCTCCTAGTACCAGTTGCCTACCCTGGCTCTTAAAAAGAGAGATTTAGACACAGCATTAGTGAAGTATCTACCAAATGCCAGATTTGGCTTACACCACCTCTAGTACCCAGCACAAATGAGTGTATTGTCAGCATAGAAGAATGAAACAGAAGCAGAGGGGGGTTAAATGGTTCCCCTCAAACACAACTAGAATGAGAACTCAGTTGAAACCCTGGTCTGACTCCAGAGTTCGCAGAGTTCTCATACTCCAGGCTGATCTCACTGGTCACCTAGGGGAACAGCTCCCCACAGAGCTGCCTCTATCTGCATCTGTTGCCTGGCTCCTGGGGTTTAGTCACTGTGCCTCCTGGAACATGAAACCTTATAGCTAAACGTCTAAGCCTTCTGGGAGGAATCACTGAAGATGAAGATGAAACCAGGCCAAAGTTTTAACCTGATTGTGTCCGTGGAACAGCTAGAGAGTGAGAAGAGGTCTTCAGACCCAAGGCTGAGAAGCAGCCCCTTCCTTCCCTTCAGCTGCATCCAGTGTTGCCTGAACAGATAGCATCACAGACAGCCTGTGAGTCCCTTTCTGCTTTAGGGAGAACAGACTCAAGCACCTTTGATTCCTGATTCTGCTTATAGAAAGGCTGCTTTTACTTACCAGAGTGGACTCGACAGGCCTGACTGGAGAGCCTTCTGCTTGGGGTCTCTGAACTACTCACCTACTGAGTCTGTTTCTGCAAATAAAAACCTTCAGAGACCAGCCTAGTGGCACAGGCCTCTAATCCCAGTGCTTGGGAACCCGAGGCAGGAACAGTACAAGTTCAATACCTGCCTGAACTACAGAATGACTTCAAGGCCAGTCCGAGCAACTTAGTGAGACTTTGCCTCAAAATAAAAAGTAAGAGGGCTAGGGGTATAGCTCAATGGTAAAGCACTTGTCTAGTGGGTTAAATCCTCAACTTTCATGATTAAATTCCCAGCTGGCGCACAGATACATACACACATACACACACACATACACACACACACACACACACACACACACACACACACACACACAGAGCAAATCTGTAGCAACACTGTCACTTATGAAAAGCCAGACAGAACTATTCTGTCTGGAACTCACAAAAGTAAACTTGGTGGATAAAAGTAAAATTCAGAGCAGTATATAAAGCCTAATTCTATTTATAATGCGCTTATACACACAAACAGGTACACACATATAAACACTCATGAACACATGCACATCATACATACAAAGCATGTACTAATCAACATGTAAAAAAAAGAAGGAAGTACTGGTTTAAAGAAAGTGAAAGATCTCTATAATAAACTTTTTTAAAATTTTATGTGTATGAGTGTATTGCCTGCACGTATGTACCCATGTCGCACACTACTGCAGAGGTCAGAAGAGGGTGTCAGATTCCCCTGGAACTGGAGTCAAGGATGGTTTGTAGCCACCATGTGGGTGCTGGGAATCGAGGCTGGGTCCTTAACCACTGAGCCATCTCTCCAGCCCCTAAAACAAACATTTTTAAAGACTGAAGAAGACATTAGAAGATAGAAAGCCCTCCCATGCTCAAGGATTGGAAGAATCAATATTATGAAAATGGCTATGCTACCAAAAAGCAATCCAGATTCAATGCATTCCCCCATCAAAATTCTAATGCTATTCTTCAGAGAAACAGAAAAAAAAACTTTAAAATTCATTTATAAGCACAAAAGATAGCCAAATCAATCATGAGCAGAAAGAATAATGAATGACACATCACCATACCTGTTTTCACATTATATTGCAGAACCATGGTAACAGAAGCGGTGTAGTATTGACACAAGAACAGACATGTAGATCAATGCAACAGAATAGGAGATCCAGATACAAACCCTCAGAGCTGCAGCCACTGGATTTTTACAAAGATTCCAAAGATACACATTAACAAAAGACAGCCACTTTAACAAACGGTGCTAGGAAAATTGCATGTCCACATGTAGAAGGAAAAAATTAGTATCTCTCCCTCTGCACAAAAATCAATACCAAGTAGATCAAAGACCTAAACATAATACCTAAAACTCTGAAATTTCTAGAGGAAAAGTAAAGAGTACACTACAGGATATAGGCATAGGTAAGAACTTTCTGAATAGGATTCTGGGCGCTCAGAAAATAAGGTTAATAACTGACATTCCATAGATGCAGGGATAGTTAAGCATATGTAACTTATCACATAACTGATCTCAAGAACAGAAAGCACATGATCATCTCACTAGATGCAGAAAAGGCATTTGATAGACTCTAATGCCCATTCATGATAAAAGTCATAGAGAGGCGAGGCTGGAGGAAAAGCATACAGTAATATAATAAAGGTTGCATGCAACAAACCTACAACCAATATCATTCTAAATGGAGAAAGATTCAAGGAATTGCCACTAAGATCAGGAACAAGACAAGGATATTCACTCTCCCCACCCCTACCAATGTAATGCTTGAAGTCTTAACTAGAGCTGTGAGACAGAAGAAGGGACACAGATAGGAAGTCAGTGTATCGCTATTTACAGATGATATGATTCCATATATGAGACCCTAAAGACACCACACAAAAAAACTCTTAAAACTGATAAACATGTTTAACAACGTGGTAGGTTATAAAATTAACACATGGAGAGCAGAAGCCTTCCTCTCTACACCAGTGAATGAAAAGTGAACTAAAAAAGAAGTCAGGGAAACAATCCCATCATAATAGCCACCCCAAAATAAAATACTTAGGAACAAACCAACCAAGGAGACAAATGACTTCTATAATGAAAACTTTAAAAACTGAAGAAACTGAGCAATATGGAAGCACACTATCCTTGCTCCTGGATTGGAGAAATTATATTATAAAAATGACCATCCTGAGCTGGGTGTGGTGGCACACACCTGTAGTCCCAGCACTCGGGAGGCAGAGGCAGGCGGATCTCTGTGAGTTCAAGGCCAGCCTGGTCTACATAGTGAGTTCCAGGACAGCTGGGGCTACAGAGAGACCCTGCTTCAAAAAGACAGAAAAAAAGAAAACACAATGACCATCCTACCAACAAAATTTAAACATTTGATGCAAACCTAATCAAAATTCCAGGGTCATTCTTCACAGACACAGAAAAGAAATCTTAAAATTTATATGGAAGAAGAAAAGACCAATGATAGTCAAAGCAATCCAGAACAAAAGGAAGGCTACCATTCTTGATTTCAGGTTATGCTACAGAGTCATACTAACAAAAGAAAGCATAATACTGGCACAAAACCAAACATGCAGTTCAATGGAATAGAATAGAGGACCCAGATTCGAGGCCATATAACTACAGCTACCTGATTTCTAACAAAGATACCAAAGCACACACTGGAGAAAAGACATTTACAGTGCTTTGAATGAGAACTAGCCCTCATAGGCTCAAGTATTTTGACACTTGGTCAGTCAGCAGCATTGTTTTGGGATGATCATGAAACCTTTAGGAGGTGTGACCCTGCTGCAAAAAGCACTTTGACCACTCATAGCCTTGCCCTACTTTGAGTTTCTCACTTTCTGATTTCTGCGAGTAGTTGAAGGTGTAAGCTCTCAGCTTTCTGCTCCAGTCACCTCTGCCAAGATGCCTCCCCACCATGATGGATTCTTATCCTTCTGGAACCATAAGCCCAAATAAACTCTTCCTTCTATAAGTTGCCTTGGTCCTGCAAGGGAAAAGAAACTAATACAACATCCTCATCAACAAATGGAACTGGTCAAACTTGTTATTAACGTGTGGGGGAGTAAAGCTAGAACCTCACTTTTCACCCTGCACAAAACACAACTCCAAATGGATCAAGGACCTCAACCTAAGACCTGATATTGTGAAATTACTAGAGGAAATAGTGAGTATGCTTCAATATAGGCATAGGTAAGGACTTTCTGAATAGCACAAGAAAGACCAATAATCAACAAATGCGACTCTCATTAAACCAAAAGGAAATTGTCAACTGAGTGACAAGGCAGACCACAGAATGGGTGAAAATCTTTTCCAGGGGATTATACAGCTGACAAGGGATTAGTGACTAGAATATATAAGCCACTCAAAAAGCTAAGCATCAAGAAAACAAACCAATTAAAAACTAGGCAATGGAACTAAACACAGAGTTCTCAAAAAAGGAATTGTGAATGGCTAAGAAGTACTTTTAAAAGTCTTCAAAATCTTTAGCCATCAGGGAAATGCAGATTAGAACTACCTTAAGATAGTAGTGGTCAGAATGGCCATTATCAAGAATAAAAATTATCATGAGTGCTGGTATGGTTGTGGGAAAGGAGTACCCGTTAATACTGTTGGTGGGAGTATAAACCAGCACAGTACTGTGGAAATCAATCTGGAGGGTCTTCAAAGAACTAGAAATAAAACTACCACCTGACCCAGCTATACCATTCCTGGGCATATTCCCAAAAGACTTTAGATCATTGCTGCTCTATTCATAGTAGCTAGGAAATGGAAACAGTCTGTGTCCATCAACTCACAAATGGATAATGAAAATGTGGCACATTGATACAGTGGAATTTTATTCAGCAGTAAAGAAAAATATCTATGAAATTTGAAGGTAAATGTATGAGACTGGAAAAAATTATGCTAAATGAGGACACCTCAGCTCAGAAAGACAGACACCTCATGTTCTCTCTCATATGCAGACATGGGCAATGACTTCTCATCCAAATCAAATAAAAGCTAACTCTGTTCTGGAGCCTTCCATACCTCCCAAGCCCTTATTGCCCCTTGGCCTCATCTACCAGGCTCTTCCTTTTTCTCTCCACTCCAGCCACTGGCTGGTCACCAACCATGCATATCCTTAGACACTCCAAATGTTTCAAATGCTCTCTTGCCTCACAGCCTCTTATAGTTAGGGTCTGAAATCTCCCCCTCAAGCTCGTGTGTTTGAATACTTGTTCCCAAGCTGTTGGTGCTATTCTGGGGGACATGGGACCTTGCTGGTAGACGTAATCCACTGAGGATTACAGTCCAGCCCCTCTTTTAGTCCAGCTCTCTACTTCCTGATTCACCAAGATTTAACAAGCTCCTGACACCGTTAAATCTGCCATGTCTTCATTGGTATGACTGACTGAAACACAAACCAAACTAAATATGTCCTCCCTTAAACTGTTTCTGGCATGTATTTGGTCACATGATTAGGAAAGTAATTAATACAGAGGCTTTGTGCTTACTGTTCATCTGGAATACTTTTCTCACAGAAGCCTGCCTGGCTCAGTCTATTGTTTTTCAGGCTTGTATTCAAACATCATCAGTGCCCCTTGCCACAGGCCCATAGTCATTATCACATCACTAGTACTTTCTTGTTGTTTATTTTTATCTTTTCCAATAAAATTTCAGCTCCATGAGAATAGGGTTTGGGGATCTTTTTCACCCCAACTCTAACAAGACCTAAATAAGCACCAACTGAATGAATATAAAGTACTATGTAATAGCCAAAACTGTGCCTACCATTCCCTACCCCAGATATTCTGGCACTGCTTTCTAATCTCAGCACTGTGGCACTGAACATGGAGAATGGAACACCACATTTTACTGTGCTAACTTGTCCTTGTCAATAGACATTTTAATAAGTTTTGAAAATGACTGTAAAAAGGTATTTTATCTTTTAATAGATATGTTGAACAATAAATGCATCTCCATGCATATCAGACTTTATTTGCATTATAAAATCAAATTGGCAGTTATACAATAATAAAAAGTTAAGGCTACACACAAGGAACAAATAAAACCTGGTCACTTCAATTTCTAATTCTCCTGCCTTTCGTATCAGCTATCCCATTCCTGCCTGCCTAACAGTGCTTCCAAATTATGCTCCAAGGTACCAAATGTCACTATCCTTAGTCACCAGTCACTGCCTTATTAAAGACACTCGTTGCAACCTGCAATGCCTTTGATTTCAGACTAATTTGCTCTTTTCTTACCCTAGCTCAGTGATTCTTAACCAGAGAAGAAATGTCAGAGTTGGCTGAGAAGCCTATAGTACATATCACTGACCCTATCCTGAGAGATTCTGACAGAGCATTGGAAGATGGTTAAAGAGGGTGCCTACAAAACAGTTGCACCCAGGAAGGCACCCTGGTGATTCTGAGATGCTCCTCTGACTTAGAACCAATGCTGTGGTCTGTTCATTTTGTTTCTACTTCTTTAGTGCATTTTTGTGGTTTTATAGTTGATAAGGATATGAAGGATTTATAGTTTTCTGTTTGGACATTATTTAAGAACTAGAATAATGAGACTATCTTCTTTTTAAAGTATTTTATTTATTATTTTTCACTTTATGTGTATGAGTATACTGTTTGCATGTGTGTAAGTGCACTCATGTCATGCAATGCCCATGGAGGTCAGAAGAGGGCGTCAGATCCCCTGGAATTGGAGTTATGGACAGTTGTTAGCCACCATGTGGGTGCTGGGAATCGAGCCCAGGTCTTCTGCAAGAACAGCCAGTACTCTTAACTGCTGAGCCATCTCTCCAGCCCCAAGACTATTTAACACTGGATATAAGCTGTAACAGTTTTCTCATTAAAAGAATCCTTTTAGGATCCAGTTTAGAAATTCTTCCCCAGATCATGGCTCTGGGTCTCCATTTGCAACTCCCCAGTCCTGCCTCTTCCATAGCTCAGGGATCTCCTAGTGGCCTGCAGTTTACCACTTATCAGCAGCACCTGTCAGAACTCTGCAAGAAATTTGTCTTTCCTGGTAAGAGTTTATCACAGGCATTCTTGAATTAGGGAAGGCTCTATTCTTCATGTTGGAGTTGAACTACAAGCCTCCCTCCCCACTTATAGACACCAGAAGGGGCTTAGCTTATCTTTGGCAGTAAAGTGGACTTGGGACCTCCTATAGCAGAAAATGCATTTGGAAGAAAATGAGAGAATTGTTTATCCACAAGATGACTGCCTCACCCAGAATGTGACAGTCAGACACACCAAATGCACCAGTGACTGGACACAACAGATTCAGCCTCCTAGTATACCATGCCCAGAATCAGTGGTTTTCGGGACTGGGGCAATGGTTCAGTGGTGAAAGCTCTTGCCACACAAGCAAGAACACCAGGGCTCAGATCCCCAGAACCCATGTAAATGCCTTGCTGAGGGGATGAGAGGACCTACCTGTAATTCTAGTCTTAGCCTCCAGGAGGAAACAGGATCCCTAGAGCAAGCTGGGTAGGGAGACCAGCTGTATTGGTGAGCTCTGGGTTTGACTGGGTTTGACCTGAAAATATAAAAGGGAAGAACAATGAGGAAGATTCCTAACAACTTTGGGCCACCTCACATGTACCCACACACAAGTGAACACACATACACACACATGAAAAAGGGGGACTGTTTCTCACAGTTTGGGTTCTATTCAGAATCACCTAAGAATTTAATACAAACAAGGCTCAGGCCCTATCCACCAATGATTTTCATTAGTTTTTCAGGTTTTTCCCAACACCCATGTGTCAGTCAACTTTTTGACACTGTGACAAATATTTCAGATGATTGAGCTGCAAGGAAAAAGGTTTAAATTGGCTCATGGTTTCAGAGGTGTCGGCCACAGGCACTTAGCCCTGCTGCTTTGAGTATGCATGGTACATGGAGGGAGTATGGTGGGGGAGGTCTCTTCACTTCATGGTAGGAGTGAGAGAGAAAGAGAGAGGAGGGGGAGTGGAGGGGAGGGGAGAGGAAAGGAGAGAGAGCATACCCCTAGTGATCTAATTTCCTTCCTCTGGGTACCACTTCCAAAAGGCTCTATGACATTCTGAAAGCACCATGGGCTGGGGACTAAAATTTTAACCCATAGACTTTGAGGGATATTCACAATCTAACTATCATAGCCCCCTCCCTAAAAATGGGAAAATCACTAGCCCCAAGGCCCAGAAATTTCAGGATCCCCCTCTCGTGCTAGAATCTAACACCTCATGAATGTCTTAATTGAATGCTCATTAATCCCAAACTAATCTTCCCACTACTATATTAATATAATTAATAAAGACACAAATGAACCAGTAATGTTTAAATAATGCTTTCTGTACACACTGTGGCATTTCAATAGGCATTTGCAGTTTATTTTAGACTCAGGAATTCTTACGGCTCTCACATTGTCTTGCTATTACTGAAAGAATACTTTAAAATTATGATGTGAAGACATTTAATTAACTTTAAATAAATGACTCCTTTGAAATGACTCCAGAAAGAAAACTATAAATAGCACATTAATCTTTTCCGTGTGTTTTCATTAAAAGACATAGAAAGTGATCAATGGATGATAAACAATGGAACTTGCTGCACAGAATGTGGTCTCCAAAAGCAGAATCACAGAACTTTCCAGAATAATGGTCTAGTATACTTCTCCCCTCAAAATGAGTCCAGAATTCCAGGAATGAACTACCTAGGTTCTACTAAGCTTATTTCTTTTTAAAAAATATTTTATTTATTATTTTTATTTTATGTGTATGAGTGTATTGCCTGCATGTATGTGAGTGCACCCATATAATGCAATGCCTGCAGTGGTCAGGAGAGGCATCAGATCCCCTGGAACTGGAATTACAGATGGTTGTTAACTGCCATGTAGGTGGTGGAAATCAAACTCAGGTCCTCTACTAGAGCAGTCAGTGCTTTTAACCACTAAGCCGTCCTCCAGCCCCTATTAAGCATACTTCAAATATGAGAAATGAGTGAAATAGACAGAGCTGAGGGTATAGCTCAGTGATGTAGCACTTGCCTAGCAGACACCAGGCCATGGATTTGATACTCAGTGCTAACAAACAAACAAACAAACAAACAAACTAGGACAGAAAGATGATCTTAGACACAATTTAATGGGAAATTATAGTCTAACATTTTGCCCTTCACCTTGGAGCCTGGAATTTTACCACATCACAATGGTAGGGTTGCTGCACAGTGTTCAGAAGGCAGAAGACATGGAAGGGGAGGCCCAGACCCTGCAGGCCATCAGGCTGGCCTTTGAATACTGGCTTCACCTACAATTTGCAATCATGTCATTGTAGATGTTGAGCCATCAAATGTGGAAGTTACCCTACAATCAATTCATCGATAAGTCACACCCCACAACCAATTCAACAATAAAGCCCATTAGTTAGCTGTGCTTTTAAAATACACCCCAGATCCAACCATTTCTCCACCTCACTACCATCAAAGTTCACAGCCCCATCATCTCTCACCTGCTTATTATGTCACAGCCTCTGGATGGTTCTCTATACTGTTAACTGGAGGTCCTATCAGCATGCTTCTACACTCATTTCATTTCCGCTCATTTCATTCAGAGTAAAAGCAGTGCCCTGTGCATGCTCCACCCCATACTTTCACTCCAGCCCAAGGTCTCTGTGCATCTCCTCAGGCCCCTCTACCACACTTGCATCCTAGGATTTAGCATCGCTGTTCCCTCTTCCTGGAATTTCCTGATCCCTCCCAAATAGCTACAAGGATTGCTTTCTGTTCTCCTTCAGTGATACTTCGGAGACCGTCTTCTGAGTGATGCTGTGAACCTTGTATTTACCGCCCTCATGCAAACAGAAAATGCTTGGAAGATACATAAGAAACTACTTGCAGCAGAAAACGCAGTATGTGTCGGATTGGTTTTGGGACAGACTAAAGGAAAGGATTTCCTTCTTTTTCTTATTATGCTTTTATATTTTATAATAGAATAACTAATGAAACCTAACATTATAACACTGAGTGAGTAGGTACTCAGACTAACTCACAGAAATCAAAGTAACCCCAATAGTTCCAGAGTTTATAATTAATATACTTTGTGGGTCTAATGGGATTTCTATGGGCTCACCTGGGAAGGAATGTAGACACTGGGTATAGCCTTATTTTCTTGAGGATAAAAAGCTGCTGGCTCTGGGGGCTGGTGAGATGGCTCAGCAGTTAAGAGCATTGGCTGTTCCAGCCAAGGACCTGGGTTCAGTTCCCAGTACTCTCATGTGGCTAACAACAATTCTTGACTCCAGTTCCAGGGATTGGACACCCTTTTCTGGCTTCCTCGGGCATTGCATGACACAGGTACACTTACATACATATAGGCAAAACATTCATACACAAAATTAAAATAAATACATACAAAATAAACAAATGACCTCAGCATTCAACAATAAAAGAAGAGAAAAATAAGCACAACATATTACACAGTCATCAAAAATTGCAATTTTAACAGCTGTGTGTCCACATTTTAAAAACTGTTTATAATTTTAACTGTAGCAATGCTCAATAAACGTGTATATTAACTGTGCAGACAACTGTGAAAGAAGTTATATAAGAATAAAATTATAGGCCCTTTGAAACTGCTACTATATCATTTTAAAGAACTATAAATACAAAAAGAAATGTTTCACTAATCACTAATACAGAATGTAAAAAAGAAGCATAAAGATTTTAGATTGAATAAATATAAAATGTCTAAAAAGAAAAAAAGTCAAATGCTGTGCCATGCGTGTCTGTAATCCCAGCATCCTACAGGGAGATGGGAGGTGGGGACACAGCCCCAGGAAGCTCAGCCTGGCATATACAGCAGGAAAACAACACAGAGACCTTGTCTCAAACAAGGTGGAAGATGGGAACTGAGGTTGTCCTCTGACCTCATGAGCACTGTGGTACATACACTCCCATATTCACACACAGGAATGCGCACGCACACACACACACACACACAGAGAGAGACAGACAGACAGACAGACAGACAAAGAGAAAAATTTAAAAACAGAGGAAAAGGAATGAATGGGTAAGAGAAGAGAAAAATCTGCTCCACAGAGCACTAAACTAAGACTGTGGAAACTGCTTGCTGCTAACTGTGACTTACCTACAGAATGAAGGGACTGGGTAAGACCACTGACTCTGCTTCCTACTCTTCTCTGCAATCACCTGAGTTCTTGACATTTGCCAGACCCTTGTTGGATGTCCCATAACCATTCTTAGGAAGCCTTCATGAGCCTAAGAATCCAGGGAGACAGAGTCACAGAGAGGAAGCTAACACTGGAGCATAGCTAGAGAACTTAATCAGAAATCACAGGCTAAAGACAAAGCATCTCATTGGAGCTCTGGCTGGGGCTCAAACTCATGCTTGTTTGATTGTTCTGACCTGCTTCCTCTTTATATAATAGCCTTTGCTCAGAGAGGATTCTAGAATCTTTGTACTACAGTCTCTGCCTCCCCAGCGGGTGTCTTTGGTGCTGAACAGCACTCATCCACCCGCTCTCTCACTCACCCAGCCTCCATTGTCTATGCCTCAGTTGTTAGTTATCTGTTTATAATGGTCCTTTGATGAGTTTGACCCTGCAAGTGGGACTCACTCTGATCTCTGTGGAAGGTGATGCCATAACACACTGCAGTAGTTCAGTGTTCAGAGAAGATCTGGATTGATACCAGTGAGATGTGGTACTTGGGCTGTGCTGGGGAGCAGTCGAGACACAAGCCCAGACTTCATGGCATATGCTGAGCTCTGTTGTACTCTCACTGATTGTAGTTCTTTTACAGAGAAATCAACAGAAGAAAATGGAGGCTTTCACACCACTGCAGCCAGGGAGCTCAAGATTAAGAAGGCCTAAAGAACACAGGGTGTGCTCAGGAGACTGTTCAACACCCGCCAAGGTTCACCAGTGCATTCTGAGAATTATTACCTATGAAAGAATTATCTTGAAAGACATTTGGAAATATTGGGTAAAAAAAGTGAAATGGATTGGGTTTTTCATCTGATTGTGGTTGTTCATTTGTTTGTACTTAACCCCAGGACTTGTCAGGGTGATCATTTGACAGTGGCACTCTCTTCTCCATTGAACATCCAGCATGAATGAGATTTTAGAGATCTCACTGTGGGAAATACTCTACTCCATAGGCTATGAACTTTAAAACAAGAGTCAGAAATCATTTCCCATAAAGAGCCAGAAAGTAAAGTGAGACTTTTTAGTCCATGAGACAAAACAAAGGATGTTATATAGGTGCTTAGATGGAAAACTAAAACAAAAGTTCTACAAATAAAGTTCAAAAAAGATTTTTAATTCCACACATTTTCTACAAATATTCAAAAATTCAAAATAGGATAATCATAATCAAGTGTAATTTTTTTACATCAGCTCTACCAGTGAGAAGATTGACATGGGAGAGATAGCATCTTGTTTAAGGTACAGAGTTAATCTTTCCTGGGATTAGGGGGAAAGCACAGCCTATAATGAAAGACGCAGATAAAGTACCCTCTGAATTACAGCATCACGCAGTTGGGGGGGGGCTCCTTTACAGAATCATTGTTTTAACTGTTATTGATAAAGAAAATGGAGCCAAGATTCTGAATCCACCTGCTTGTATTCCAGTATCTCATAGCTATAGGGCAGACAGCCCCTGTCTTAGAACTGTACTCTTGAAAAAAACTTATACTTCCTCTGGATGCACTACCTGGGGCATTTTTATCTTCTTGGATGTTGTAGGGTTTTTTTTAGCATTATGAAAAAAAATAGCATTCAGGAAAGCCTCTTTTAAGAGACCATGATCTAGGGCTGGAGAGATGGCTAAGTAGTTAAGAGTGCTGGCTGCTCTTGCAGAGGACCTGAGTTCAATTCTCAGCACCCACATGGTGGCAAACAACCCTCTGTATCTCCAGTTCTAGGTGATCCAGTGCTCTCTTCTGACTTTTGCAGGCACTGCACTTACATGCAGGCAATACACTCAAACACATAAAAAATTAAATGTTCTTTTTTAAAAGATCATGCATGATCTGTTTGTTAATAATCTAGATGGAAGTGATCCATATGACTTTGTCCATGAAGGCTTCGATGTCCAACACATATGTTCTTTATGTACAATACTGTCACCTCTGGATTGTATACACATTGAGAACAGGGGCACTGTCTTAGTCACCTGCCTGTTGTTGGCACTTGGCACATATGTTTAATAAATGTTTGCTTGTTTGAAATCAGTCCTTTTGTTTCCTGCTTAAAACTCGCCAGTGATCCATATTATACTTGGAATAAAATCCATACTATATTCATCCCAGCCCCCAACACCATTCTGGATGTATCCCTGACACCATTTCTTGTCCCATCTATTTCCACTTTCCCCTGCCAGCCACACTGGGCCTTTCTGTCATTCACAGGTGTGGTAGGTTGATACCTGTTCTAGCAAAGATCTTCCCCTGCATGTTCTCACCCTACATCATCTTGCCCTTCTTCACTCTCACAACCCAGGTCTCCTCATTATACCTATTTTCCACATCGACAAATGTGCACTGCATAAGAGAGAAGGACCTTGGGCCGCCTTGCTCACCTCTACCCTCCCATAGCCCCTTGGCCAATCCCTAGCACAGACTAGGTACTCAGCGTTTGCTGAAGATGTGAATCAGTTGCTCCAGGGCTCCACGGCCTGCTTCTCACTGCACTTACTTGTATAAGAAGTCTTGGTTGCATAAGAAAAATTAAGACAATGAATTGTCCTAGTGGATTTAGGGTAGAATCTTGCCTTGGATGAAATGTTATAATTGGCTAGAAATTTGGTTCAAAGATGTAGTGAGAAAACTGCAAAGAACCAGAACAAAGCCAGTGTGCATATATAATCCTGGCTGCTCCTCCATTTGTTTTCATCTTAGTTCATGTTTAAACCAATGCCCCCAAAATTATAGTCTCTGACTAGCTGGCACATAAATTTCTGACTTTAAAACCACTTTATTTCAAGCTTGATAAATGGCTTTTGTCACTAGGTAAAGTAATTAAGGGAGCAGTGTTGGCCGTCACCAGGCTGGGCTGACATTCCGTTCCTCACAGTGTTTTGTTACCTGCCTGACAGATTTGGCAGAGCTCACAGAAAGGCTCAGGGCTGAGTTATATACATTCTCTCCTGGCAGTAGCTTTGTCAGGAAGATGCATCACTCCCTCTACTGAACAGCTTCTGTGTCCAAGGACCATGGCAAGCATGCTGGCACAAGCGACCAAGCCCCTCTTCATCTGCTCCGACACTGGGAGAATTTAGCTACTAAGGGTGAATATTGCCAAGCTGAGGACTTCATTCTTCTCAGACTCCCCATGGAGCTCAGCCATACGCCCCCATGGGTGGCATTTTATTAATAATTCAGCATAAATCTCAAAGCAGATGCTTCAGAGCACTAGAATTGCCATCTCGTGGAAGTGAGAGAAAGGAGCCCAAAGCACAATCTCCACAGCACATGCCAAGAAGCAGATTCAAAAGGAAGCAGAGGCTACTAATGCTAGACTTTAAGAGTTTGACTGCATTGTTTTATGAATGACAAGGCTGAGTCTCAGAGAGATGGGTGTGAGCTTCTTATCGTCACACAGCTAAGAGCAGTTTGACTATGCGTATTCAGACATGTGTCCCTGGACAATGAGGACATGTTTTGGAAAATGTGTTGTTAGGTGATGTGATCCTTGGGAGACTGTCATAGAGAATAATTTTTGAGACTCAAAAGGTATAGGTCAATCACTTGGCATGATCATTTGATGAAATCAAGGAGATATTAAAAATTACATAATGTTATATGCTGCCAATGTAACATGATGCGCTATTTTACAGTAAACTTTAGGAGAGACTGTGGAGTGAAGTAGTATGGCTTTTTCTTATGGAAAAAATATGATCATCCCAACACTATCTTGGGGTAGAGGCTACCTTGTCCTGGTAGCCATGGCAACCAAATAAGCAGAACAATACAGTAATACTTAGGTGCATGGTAATATTAATGGATTTTTGGCACTCCCTAGTAAGGGAGGGAGAAGGGCCACAGGACCCCCACCTGGGGTTCCAGACATTACTCCCCCCTGCATACCCTGCCCCAGCTACAAGTGATTTTTAGAGATGCTGGAGGGTACAGGAAGATTGACTTAAAAGTGGGACTCCACGATGCAGCTTCCATGAGGCCGTCATCCATGATGGAATGGGACTTTTCAGTGATGCAGCTACTTGGGGTCAACCACACTCTGTAAGTAACCCCTCAGCCATGCTACTGTAAGCAACCCCAAGAAACTCACTGATTCACCAAGTTGGGCTTGGGTGGAAGGAATCCTTACTTTGGTCTATGGTTGGTGCCCTGTCTGAAATGAAGAGACACTTGTTCACATCTCCTCAGGTTTACACAAAGTAAAACGGATAGAGCATATGACAATCTTATTTTTAATCATTTTAAGCATGGCAAGATGGCTACAATAGTTTACATTCCTGCTAGTATTGCACAAGGGTCCAAATTTCTCTACTTTCACACTGGCATTTATTTTTTATTTCATTGTTTTAGTAATTTTTGTATATTTTATAGTAGTCATTCTCCTGGGTGTCAGTATATAAATGTGCTTTTAATTTGTATTTTCTTAAAGTAGTGATATTGAACATTTTTTTCTTTCCTGTGGATAATGGTGGGAAAAAAATCTTTTAAAAATGTCTGTACATCAGATTCTGTGTTACTTCACTTACTATAACGGTTTCTGGCTCCATCCATTTATAATTTTGTTTTCCCCAATTACTGAGTAGAACTCCATTCTGCAAATGTACATTTTTATTGTTCATTCATCAGTTGAGGGACATTTATGTTGCTTCCACTTCTTAGCTATTGTGAAAAGAGCAGCAACAAACATGGATGTACAAGTGTCTCTACAGTAGGATGAGTCCTTTGGATATATGCCAAGGAGAGGTATAACAGGATGATACCATAGATTTATTTTTAGCTTTTTAAGTATTTTATTTTTTAATATTTTATTATTTTTATTTTACGTGTATTGCCTGCATGTAGGTAAGTACACCCGTGTCATGCAATGCCCACAGAGGACAGAAGAGGCTATCGGATCCCCTGGAACTGGAGTTACGGACAGTTGTCAGCTGCCATGTGGGTGCTGGGATTCGAACCCGGTTCTTCTGTAAGAACAGCCAGTGTTTTTAACTGCTGAGCCATCTCTCCAGCCCACTATTTGTTATTTTTATTTAATGTGTATGAGTGTAGTGCTTACATTTATGTAGGCACACCTATGTCATACAACGTTGGCAGAGGTCAGAAAAGGATATCCGATCCCTTGGTACTGGAGTTACAGACAGTTATTAGCTGCCATGTGGGTTCTGAAAATCAAACCCCATTCCTCTGAAACCACTGAGCCATCTCTCCAGCCCCTAGTTTTTAGTCTTTTAAGAGTTCTTCACACTGGTTTCCATAGTGGTTGAAGTTTGCTTTCCCACCAGCAGTGAATGAGCGTCCCCCTTTCTCCATCTCTTCAGTATTTGGTGTCTTTTGTTCTCTTGATCTTAGCCAGTTTGACTGGGGTAAGGTGAAGTCTTAAAGTGGTTTTAATTTGTGTTTCTCTAATTACTAAGGATGTTGAGCACTTTTTAAGGTGTTTCTTAGCCATTTTTATTTCTTTGAGAACTCTATTCATGTTTATAGCCCATCTCTTTATTAAGTCATTTATTTTGTTTCTTTTTCTTTTAGTTCTTTGCATATTCTGGATATTAATCCTCTGTCTTATGTGTAGTAGGTGAGGACTTTTTCACACTCAGTGGGTTTCCTCTTCACTTCCTTAGTAGTTTCTTCTTCTGCACAGAGGCATTTTAGTTTAATGAGGTTTGTTGATTGTCGACCTTAATTCCTAAGCAACTGGTGTCTGATTTAGAAAGTCCTTTTCTATACCTATATCTTGTAGGATACTGCCTATATTTTCTTCTAGCAGTTTCAGAGTTTCAGGTTTCATATTGAGGTCTTTGATTCATTTTGAGTTGACATTTGTGCAGGCTGAAAGATAGGGGTCCAATTTCATTCTTCTACACTTAGAGATCCAGTTTTACCAGCACCATTTGTTGAAGATGGAACAAATGAAATTTCTTTCTGTATGTTAAATATGGATTCTTATATTTAAAGGCAAGTATGCCATACGCCATTCATCAAAGAAGCTTCTTTTTGCAACAGATAGAAGCTATTACAGAGTTCCATAACTGGTCACACACAGAAAATATATTGCTGAGAGACGCCTAGCCATAAATGACACATCTACAGTGGACTCTCTTTACCTAAGGTTTATGGAACATAGCAGAAGAGGAGGTACAGAGAAAACTAATACAGCCCTCAACTCTCACCAGTGAAGTTTCCTCATACAGTAGAGTGGGATGCACACAGAAGGCCACAACTGGCCAAGTTTTAGGGAATAAGAGACTGCAGAGTACAAACGCCTGGATAGGATTTCTATATGGAACCTCACCCACCCATGACTCGGAGACCACTGTGGAAGAGGGGCGGAAACATTGTAAGAGCCAGGCTTGCTGCATGAATATAAGGAAACAGGGGCTTTCAGGTCTCTGGGAACTTGCTCATATGAACTTACAACAATGACAACAGCATGTACAAAATCCACGCTGACTCAGGCAAAAACCCAGCATAGAACTGGGGAAATGGGCAACAGGCCCCAACCTTAGCTGAGGAATTATTGGCAACTAATTACTGTGGGGGGAGGAAGAGTAGATCTTCTTTAAGGGAGTGACTCTAGATAGACTAACTAGACTCCATGGATGAACTTACACTGTGAGATATCTTGACCCAGACAGACCTTAACATATGACAGACTTCATGAAATCTGGTAGGGAGGGGGTGCTATGGGAGCTGCAGATGGTGGAGGAGGTCTAAATTTGATTAAGATCTATTATATGAAATGGACAAAACTCCACAAAAATATACATTAACAAAAAAGAAAGTATGACAACATGGGAAAACCTTTAAAAAAAAAAAAAGCAATGGTTGCTCTTGCAGAAGACCCAGGTTTGAATCACAGCACCCATATGGAAGCTAACAACTGTCTGTAACTTCAATTCTAGGGGATCCAACACCCTCTTCTGACCTCTGTACAACACTTACACATAAAATAAAAATAAATCAAAAACAAATTTTTTAATTCCTAGAACTGATAAACAACATTCAGCAAAGTACCAGGACACAAAATCAGCTTATGAAAAACAATGGCTTTGCCAAGCACAGTGGTACAAACCTTTAATCCTAGCACTCAAGAGGCAGAGGCAGAGGCAGGCAGATCTCTGTGGTATGAGATAGAGGGCAGCCTTACCTATGTAGCGAGTTCCAGGCCAACTGGGGCAGGAGACCCTGTCTCAAAAAAGAAAGAGAAATGACTTTCCTATACACCAAAAACAAGTATAGTAAGAAAAAAATCAGGAGAGTATTCATAGCAGCATTGAAAAATACCTAGAAATAAACCTAACCAAGAAAATGAAAGACATCTACAATAAAAAAAATTTAAGCCGTAAATAAACAAATTGAACAAGACACTAAAAGATCGAGAGCCCTCCCATGCCCACAGTTTGGTAGAATATCATGAAAATGGCTATATTACCAAACGGGATCAATAGAGTCAATGCAATCCCCATTCAAAATTCCAATGACATTCTTTATAGATCTAGAAAAACTATCCTGCCTGGCATGGTGGCACATGTCTTTAAAACTGTTGCTTGGGAGGCAGAAGCAGGAGAATCTCTGTGAGTTCAAGCCAGCCTGGTCAACATAGCAAGCTCTAAGCCAGCTGGGGCTACATAATGAGACCCTGTCTTAAAAAAATAAATAAATAAATAAAAACCCTAAAATTCATATGGAACTGCAATGGACCCTGGATAGCCAAAGGAATCTTGAGCAAAAAGAACAATTCTGGAAATATAAAACCTGATTTCCAATTATACTAGAGAGCCATAGTAAACAAAGCAACATGATTTTGTCACAAAAACAGACCCATAGCTCAATGGAATGAAATAGAGGATCCAGAATTGAACCCTCATAGCTATAGTCACCTAATTTTTTACAAAAATGGCTAAAACAAATAGAGAAACCACGGCCTCTTCAACAAACAATGCTGGAAAAGCTGGATGTCCATGTGCAGAAGAATGAACTAGACCTCCTACCTTTATAGACTTTTTTCTAAATGGATCAACGTTCTTAGTGTAAGACTTGAAACTCTCACAATGGTAGAAGAAGGCATAGGGAAAACAAGATGTAGGCATGGGCAAGGACTTTCTGTAAAGGACTTCGGTAGCTCAAGCAATAAAACCAAGAACTGATCAGTGGGACTGCATGAAATTTAACAGCTTCCAAACAGCAAAAGAAACAATCAAGTGAAAAGACGGCCCACAGAGTATGAGAAAATATTTGCTAGTTGAACATCTCCCAGAAGGTTATTCTCTAAAATATGTAAGGAACTCAAAAAACTAAATACCAAAAACCCAAATAACCTAATCAATAAATGGACTATGGGCTGGCAAGAACAGTTCAAGTGCTTAAAGGGGCTTGCTGCTGAGCCTAATGACCAGAGTTCAACTCATGAGACTTACCTGGTAAAAGGAGAGAATGGACTCCTGCATGTCCTCTGACCTCTACGTGCATGCTGTGAAATGCACATACACCCATACGCATACATAAAAATAAATAATATAAAAATTTAATTTAAAAGAGACTTGGTTCTATTGCGAGTCTTCAAAATATAAATAAATAACACATGGGCTTAATGAAGCTTACCGATAGTTCTCAAAAGATGAAGCATAAATGATAAAAACATGAAACTTTTTCAATATCTTTAGTTATCACACAAATGAAAATTTACATTACACAAATGCAAATGAAAATTACACTGAGATCCCATCTCACCCCAGTCAGAATGGTTATTGTTAAGAAAACAAGCAATAACAAATGCTGGTGATGATATGAGGGAAAGGGGAAGCCTTGAACACACCTGGTAGGAACGCAAACTGGTCTAGTCATGATGTAAATCATACGGAGATTAATCAAAAACTAAAAATACTATCATCACATGATGCAACTAAACCGCTTTTGGATATATACTTAAAGGACGCCCAAGTCAACAAATCATGAAGACACTTGAACATCCATGTTTATTACTGCACTATAGAAAATAGCCAAGTTACAGAATCAGCCTAAGTGTTCAGGAACAGGTAAGTGCATAAAGTGTGGTATAGAGGACTGGGGACAAGGCTCAATGAGAAAAGTGAATGCTGAGCAAGCAAGAAGCCCTGATTTCAGATCCCCAGCACCTACCTAAGAAGCTGATCATGGTGACACGTTGTAATCCTAGGACCAGGAAGCAGAAGCAGGAGAATCCCAGGCAAGCTAGCCCAGTCAGTGGGTGAGCTCCAGACTCAGTGAGAGAGACCCTGTCTCAAAACTTGGTGTCACCTGCGTTCTCTTAGGATCCCTGAGCCTGACACAGGTAGAGAAACCACATAACACATCTTTATCTGAATTTTGGATAGTTTATACCTTTGGGTGTGGAGGGGTGGGGAGCGACTTAAAAGAAACAAACATCCAGCGCCCAGCTCTACGGGGCTCGGCCTACCGTTCTGAATCACTTTTGCCCACGGTCTGCCTCATCTCACATCCCCACATGCCCACTCACCCTACAAAGTCCCGTGAAGGGTCCACGGGGTCCTTACGGCACCCCACGGGGCCCAGGGCAGGCTAATTTGCCTGCTCCCTGTTCCCTGCTTCCCAGAATGGCACCAATTCCTCCTCCTTTCCTTCCAATCTCCTGCCACGCTAGACTCCACCCTTCTTCCCAGGGTACCCTGCGCTTGCCGGAAGCTCTTTGGAGGAATAAGTCATTTCTGGGCTACACGCCACCCCTTTCCTCCAGCTCTTACAATCTTTCTGCCAACCTTCCACAAGGGTCCCTGAGCCTCGGAGGGAGTGACAGATGTAGGGCAATCTCTCTTGTATCACCACGAGATAGTGACTTCTTGGGCCTCTCCATCATTCATCTTTAAGACATGGCCACCAATCTATAACGGTGATGTTTCCCATACTATAAAGACAAATGGAAGGAAGTAGACACATCTAAACAAACATGAATGTAAATACAAATACCTAGAAGATATCCCAGTAGGTGTACTATATTCATTAAACAGTATACTCATGATGGCTTCTCCACGAGGGCCTGTAGC
>NW_008341872.1:3455313-3456944 GCF_000622305.1 Nannospalax galili | reverse complement strand
AGGAGAATGTGAGGGGTTGAGCACAGTCTAAATACAAAATTCATATGTTTCAAAGAAATTGTCTTTATGAAACCATCACTATGAATAATTAATATATGCCAATAAAATAACAAAATGTAATAACCTAAAAACACTACAATGAGAAATTATCAATAATAACCTATACCTTGAAAATTGGCGCATTGTAGGGGACTGGAGAGATTGTTCAGCAGTTAAAAGCACTGACTCTTCTTGCAGAGGACCCAGGTTCAGTTCCCAGCAACCACATGATGGCTAACAACCATCTGTAACTCCAGTTCCAGGGGATCCAAAGCCCTCTTCTGACCTCTGTGGACATTGCATGACACAGGTGCACTTACATACATGCAAACAATACACGCAAACACATAAAAGAGAGATAGCTCAGCGGTTAAGAGCACTGACTGCTCTTGAAGAGGACCTGGGTTCAGTTCCCAGGACCCACATGGTGGCTACGAACTGTCCTTAACTCCAGTTCCAGGGGAATCCGAAGCTCTCTTCTGACCTCCGTGGCATTGCACAACAGGGGTGCACGCATATACATGCAGGCAACACACTCATACACATGAAATAAAATAAAAATAATAAAAAATATTTTAAAAATAAAAATAAATAAAACAATAATAAAATATTTTAATTGGTGAACTGTAGTAGTAATAATAATAAATAATTCTATTTCATAATGTTGAGGGTCATTAATTCAGGGAAATCTGATATAAGTGCATACAGTAGTACTCACTTGACAACTGGGCTGACCTTGAGGGTCCAAAATGACTTCACACACTATACAAGTATTTTCAGGAAATACACGAAGAGAACAGACGAGAGGTCAGTATAGCACTTGTATCAGCATATGAAAAAGACATTCCATATGTGGAAAACTACAAGCCAATCTCTGCTGTGAAAATTCATAGAAACAAAACATGTACATTGTTCTAGTTGGCTTTGTCTTGCTGTAATAAAACAACTTGGGGAGGAAAGGGTTTACTTAGTTCATCTTACAGGTCCATCATCGAAGCAAGCCAAGGCAGGAACTCAAGGCAGAAACCTGAAGGCAGGAGCTGAAGAAGAGACCACAGAGCAAGCTGCTTACTGACTTGCTTCCTCCTGGCTTGCTCAGCTTCTTTTCTTACAGTGCCCTGGCCCACCTGCCCAAGGTGGGCTGGGCCCTACTACATCAACCAGCAATCAAGAAAATGTCTCACAGAAGTTGACAAGAAATCCCAGCCCCCGCTGAGGATCTGTGGTCAACTGCTAGATGGTGGGAGAGGGAGAGTTGGTTTTCCTTACTGGCGTGACACCTGTTAGGTTGATCAGATGCCAAGGGATAGACCAACACTGAAGAGCATTTTCAAAACACAGATTAGAATCTATAGGCCTTTTTAAAAAACAAGACAAATAATAATAAAGGCCGAAGAGTCAGGAAGCAAGTAGTGAGGGGGAGAGGGTCTGAATATGATCAAAATACATCTTATGAAATTCTGAAATCAACAATTTTTTTTAAAGTGCCCCACAGACAGACTCACAGACAAATCTGATTGAGGAAATTTCTCAACTGAGGTTCTCTCTTCCCAGGTATCTCTAGTTTGTGTTAAGTTGACAAAGACTAGCCA
>NW_008341872.1:3453155-3455039 GCF_000622305.1 Nannospalax galili | reverse complement strand
GTTCACAATTATCATTTCTATTCAATCCTACACTGAAAGTCCTAGCAAGTATAAGATAAGAAAATGAATAAATGTTTTGTCCTGCTTTAGGAAGCAAAATTAAAAGTGTTGTAATTAACATATGATATTATCTATAAGTGAAAACTCCAAAAGACTCTCAAGTCACCTATAAATAATAAATAAGTTTAGTAAATAATATGTTTAGTAAAATCAACAAAATAAAATAAGTTTAGTAAATAAGTTTAGTAAATAAAATAAATAAAAGTTTAGTAAATAAATAAAAGTTTAGTAAATAAAATAAGTTTAGTAAAATAAGTTTAGTAAAATCAACAAGCAAAATGTGCATGAAGAAAAGCTCATTTTATTTCTCTATATACAGAAATAAATAGTTGGAAATATCAATTTTAAAATCATGAGCCTTACAATGTCAAAAGACATTAATAGATAATGACAAATACAATTACATGCTTTATCATTCACTTTATCATGAAGGGGCACCACACAAAAAACAATGAAGCATTATCAATACATACTAATAAAAATTTAAATAAGGATTGTCAAAACAAGCTTGTTTTTATACTGAGTATGAGCTCGAAAAGGGTGAATCAACTTTTTTAAGGGCTGTAGAATCAAAAAGGAGGAGAATATATGGCATAGACTTTATATAATCCTCAAAGTCTAAAATAATTGGGCCAGCAAGATAGCTCAGCATATAAAGGCACTGGTAAGGAAAACTGATGACCTGAGGTTTGATCCCTGGAAGCAGAGAACTGAGTCTTGCAAGTCATCCTCTGACCTCCTCAAGTGCTGTAGCATGCATGTGCAAACACACACATACACACACACACACACACACACACACACACACACACACACACACACACACACCGTTCTAGGTAGTTGGTTTTCTGTTGCTGTGCTAAGCTCTAACCACAAGCAGCTAGAGGAGGCAATAGTTTGTTTCAGTTTATACTTCTAGGTAACAGTCCAATACTGAGGGAAGTCAGAACAGGAATTCAAGCAGGAGCAGAAACCATGGAGGAAAGCTCCCTCCTGACTTGCTCCCTCCTGACTTACTCGACTTGCTTTCTTATACAGCAAAAGCCCACCTGTCTAGGAATGGTATGGCCACAGTGGGCTGTCACAAGTGCTGGGGGTTCATATGTGCACTGCCCTGCTGTCTTGAAAACATGGTTTCCTTGTAATCATCCACCACCTCTGGATTTTACAATCTTTCTACTTCCTCTTCCTCAATGAACCCTGTGCCTTGATGCAAACGTTTTTATTAGAATACAAAAGAAACCCACAAGAATATCTAAAGCAATTTTTAAAAGAATAAAAAACTTCAGAGATTTCTTTCTTTACAGTGATGAGTACTGAACACGGGAACTTGCCTGTGCTACTCCTAAACTCTACGCCCATGTCCAAATTCAGATCTTTACAAAATACTACTAGATATCAAGACCTATTATAAAGTATACATACAAAGTTAAACAGATGGAACAGACTGAAAGCTCAATGACCGACATATACCTAAGCAAGAACCTTATTATGAATAAAAGAAAACATGATCTTAAATAATGCTGGATCAACTAGATAGCCACATGGGAAAAAACAATCTTGATTTCTATTTCACACAGACATATAAATCAATCCCCAAAAGATTATGGCCTTAAACAGAAAAGGTAATAACAAATCTCTGTGATAATATGAGTATCGTTCTGGCCTTGGGCTAGCAAAAATTGCTCAAGTAAGATATAAAAGCCCTCAACATAAAGGAAAAGATTGACTTGACCCTGGTTTGAATCCCAGCACCCACATGGCAGCTAACAACTGTCTGTAATTCCAGTCCCAGGGGATCCGACAGCCTCTTCTGACCTCCAT
>NW_008341872.1:3387668-3453102 GCF_000622305.1 Nannospalax galili | reverse complement strand
AGGAATGCCATACTTACATCAGATAAATTAAAAGTTAAAAAAAAGAATTTATCTCCATCCAATGACATTTGAAGAGAAAACAAACTAAAGTCCCAAAGAAGAATTTTGAGCTGCATATAACTAATAAGAATTCCTATATAGAGTATGAAAAATACATTTTTAAATTAATAATAAAATATAAGCATGATAAAATGAAGGGCAAAAGACTTCAAAAGACACAGCACAAAAGAAAGTATTTGAGTGCCAAAATATGATAATGTTCAATATCATCAATTATCAGGAAGGTGCAAATTAATGCTGTGAGATTCCATTATATATTCACGCAAAATGATAAAATTTTAAAACATGCAGGGCTGGAGAGATAGCTCAGCAGTTAAGAGCACTGACTGCTCTTGCTGAGGACCCCGGTTCGATTTCCAGCACCCACATGGTGGCTACGAACTGTCCTTAACTCCAGTTCCAGGGGAATCCAAAGCCCTCTTCTGACTTCTGCAGCATTGCACAACATGGGTGCACTCACAAACATGCAGTCAATACACTCATTCACATAAAATAAAAATAATAAATAAAATATTTGAAAAAAACAAATAAATAAAAATTAATAAAATCATGCAAACTCAAACCACATAAAATCCCAGCATGGACATGGAGAAGTATGTAAGAAAGTCTAACCTTACCTGAGAAACTATTGGCACCTGATGGCTCCTGTGAGAGGGAGAGTCAGTCTCTTTCAAGGGTGTGACTCTTGCTAGGTTAACCAGGCTCCGGTGGATGGACCCACTCTGAAGACAAATCAGACTCTATAGGTTGAGATATATATATATATATATGTACATTAAATTGAGTCGGGGCAGTAAGTAAAGATATGGGAGGGGAGGGGATCTAATACCATCAAAATATATTGTATGAAAATCACAAAAATTCAATAAAAATTTTTAAATACATTCAAGTTTTGACAACGATATCAGTAACTGCATATTTGAGTTTAAACTAGCACAATCCCTTTGAAAAACTAAGAGTATCTACTAACATTAAATAAACAGACCTTAGGGTCAGGAGTGGTGGCATACTCCTTTAATCTCAGCAATTGGGAGGCACAACAGGCGGATCTATGTGAGTTCGAGGCTAGTCTGGTCTATATAGTGAGTTCCAAGCCAGTTGGAGCTACAAGGAGACCCTGTCTCAAAAAGACCAAAAAAAAAAAAACCCCAAAAAACCACAGACTTAATGACTTAGCTATTCTAAGCACGTAGTTAACACACACACACACACACACACACACACACACACACACACACACACACACACACACACACACACACACACACACACACACACACACACAAAACTGCACTCAAAATATTGTTCATAATTATGAAAAACTGAAAATAATTTGAAGGTCTATCAGTGGTAGTACAGAAAAACAGTTGTAGCATAGACCTGGGATGGAATGCTTAAGAGGCAAAGAAAGTAAAGCATCCCTAACTGTACACCAAACAGGAGTGATAGTCACCCACATAGCAGAGCAAGAAGACAAGGGAATAAATACATATCACACTCCAAAACAAGCGGAACTAGTCTGTAGTGACAGAAGTCATAAGAGAATTATTTTAGGGAGATAGTGATAGGCAAGGATTCTTGATAATGTTCTAGTTCGAGGGGCTGAGTGGTACTAAACTCTGCAAAAACTCATTCACTTATTAAAAATTTGCAAAAAAGAATACACAGAGGCCAAAGGATCCCTGGGCTTGCTGAGTAGCCAGTCTAGCTGAATTATTTAGCTCCAGGTTCCATGGGAGGCTCCTGTAAAAATAAGGTGGAGGCCAGAACTTGATGGTAAGACTCTTCTGCTGAAAACACTATATAAGCTAGGCTGCAGAACAAACAAGGAGAAATCGAGCTGCTACTGACCTCAAACCTTCATCTCTGCTGGCTAGCTTTCTTAGCACTAGAAGATGCTATGCATGTTACTGGCAGAGAAAGGTAATGATCAACTTCATCCAGTTGTGAACCCTGCAAGCTACAATAGTAGCTGGCCTGGCAAAATATGCCCATTGGTACAATAGTGGCATGGATGTTATAAGACTAACCAAACACCTTCTAATTGGATTTAAGGCCTATTTCACAAGATGGAGTCCATTATCTGACACTGTTATGCAAACCAAGAACGTGTGGCTAAACAAGTCACAGACCATAGAGGTCATACTCCTATCATTCATCTAAGTAATAAGCTGACTCATAATGGCTTACTGTTATACCCATAGATCAGTGCATCTCTCAGCTCTCACCAGAGAAGGTTCTGCTTGCAGCAGATGGCGATTAACACAGAGACCCACAGCTGGTTAACATGCAGAAAATAAGAGACTGCTGAGTGCTCGACTCTAAATGGAACACCTATATTGCACCCTCTCCTCCAGGCTTGGGGATCATTGAGGAATGGGGGAATGGAAAGATTGTAAGAGCCAGAGGTGGTAGATGAATACAAGGAAACTGTGTTATCTGGACACCACAGGGTAGTTGCACAAATAAACCCACAGCATTTATGACAGCATGCACACGATCTGTAAAAACCCAAGTCAGGCACAGGCCCAGCATGGATGGGGCAGGAAGCCCCAGCCCTAGCTGAGGATCTACTGGCAATTGATAGATGCTAGGAGAGGGAGAGTCAGTTTTCCTTACTGATGTGACACAAAGGGATAGATCTGCACCCAAGAGCATTTAGGAAATGTGGATTAGACTTGATAGGCATTTTTTTAAAAGACAAATAAAAATAGAGGACTTATGTCTGGAGGGGTAGTAAGATGGAGAAGAATGAGAGGTCTAAATATGATCAAAACACACTGTATGAAATCTTAAATCAATAAAAACATTTTTAAAATAAACTAAGCTGGAGGGCAGCAGGTGACTCAGCAGGTAAAAGTCCTTGCCACCAAGCCTGACAACCTGAGTTCAATCCCCAGAGTACTATGGTACAGGTACCCACCCAAATATACATAAGACAAACACACATACAATAATAATAATAATAATAATTTTAAAGGTGGCGAGCTCGATTGCTTCCTCAATTGGAAGACACCAGATGTTGCATACACATATGCACATATATTCAGTAATACATACACAAAAACATAGAAAAAGAAATTCAAGTTAAGATGAGGTCCTACTGGATTGCTGTGGGCTTTTGTGTCAACAGCTAGTGGAACATTAAGAGTTGGGAAATTTGGACAGAGATACAGGCAAAAGAATACTTTGTGAAAACAGACAAATAAATGCTACATTATGACAATGGCAGATTGCACTCACGGGCCCACAACCAAGGACTATGTCAAACAGAAGTTAGAAGGAAGCATTCTTGCCAAGTACTTTTTAAATTTTATTTATTTATTTATTTTTATGTATATGTTAGCATACATGTATGTAAGTGCACCCATGTAGTAGGGTGCCTGAAGAGGACAGAGAGGGTGGAGTTATGGACAGTTGTTAGCTGCTATGTGGGTGATGGGATTCGAACCTGGGTCTTCTGCAAGAGCAGCCAGAGCTCTTAACCACTAAGTCAACTCTCCAGCCCCTTTCTAAGCACTTTTTGAGAGAGTATAGCCCTGACAACCTCTGGATTGCAGATCTCCAGCCCTTAGAATTAGGAGTCTATTGTAAGCTACTCAGATGGCACTAATTTATTTTTAAAATATCATTTATTTACTCTTTGAAAATTTCACACATGTATGGACACAATGTATCTTAATCATATCATATCTGCTTCCCAACTCCCCAACTCCTCCTCCCACTTCCCTTGGACACCCCTCAACACAGTCCCCTCCCACCTTCATGTCCTTTTGGGTGGTGGTAATAATTTATGATAGCAGATTATAGAGGTCAGAACTGCAAAAAGAAAATTCATTCAAAAAATAAGCATCCAGAACTTTGAAAAGGTCATTGGATGGATGGATAAATGGAAGATGATAGATAGATGATAGATAGATAGATAGATAGATAGATAGATAGATAGATAGATAGATGATAGATAGATAGATAGATGATAGATACATAGATGATGATAGATAGATAGATAGATAGATAGATAGATAGATAGATGATAGACAAATAGCCTAGAACCAGGGGAAAAGTTAACCCTTGAATCTCTACCATCTGGTTTTTTTTAAAAGAAGAACTATTGATTGTATGATACTATCAAGCCCTAATTCAAGACCCACATATAAACAAACAGATTCTTTTGAAGAAAACACAACAGAAAAGTAGAAAGAAGATTTCTTAGAAAAGAAAAATAAAGTTTGGACACTTTTTAAGGCAAAGAAAAGGGCTTGGCACGGTACACCTGTAAATTAAAGGTGGAAATGTTTTGCTTATAAAATAGCCAATCTGTCTTGAAGAGACAAATGTTTTTACATATTAAAAGTTACAGCTGTGTTATTTAATGCAACAGAGAAAATACATGCAAACATATCATCTCAGGTTAACCAAAGAAAGGCCTGTGGCAACAGCAGAAACAGTGAGATAATCTAGATGGTTCCAAATCTTCTTTGGGTGTTGAGGGAGAGGGGGAAAACTGCTCTCTCACAGGAGCAGAACTCCAGAAATGCCCAATCCTGAAAGCGGTCCTCACTCTCAGTGACTCCATCACTTCAGAACCTGGTCTTTTTGGTACCAACCAACTGACAGCAAAGAAGTTTAGAGGCAAGGGTACCAGGAACTATATTTACAGTGATTCCTCCCCCTCACTCCAGTGAAGCTTTTCTACAAACTGGCAATGATCTCATCACCCTCAACTAATGATGGCAATTGAAGTCATGTCTGAAGTTTGAAGTACAGCCACCCGATTAGGGAATTCTCTTATAAAGTCAAAATTTAAACATAAATGTTACTTTAAAATGGGGTGATAACAGGGCTGGTAACTCGCTGTCTTCTGTTAATAGGATTGGGGGGTTGCTTTGCTTTTCAAATATCAGTCAATCTGGGTGCTATATTTCAGGCTGGAATGCCCACCAAGAGGCTTGTGTGTTAAAGGCTTGATTCTCAGCTTGCCACTGTTGGAGTAGGATGGACCCTTGAAGAGGTGAGGATGAGTGAGAGGCCTTAGATCAATGGGGACATATCCTGAAAGGTGATTGTAGAGCTCCTGTGATCTCCACTTCCCTCTTCTCTTTGCTTCCCAGCTATCACCCGATGAACAGCCTCCTATGTCATGCACTCTGGCCGTGATGTGCTATTACAGGCCAAAGCCAACAGGAACATTTGACTATGAACTGAAACCTTGGGAAAAGTGGGTCTAATGAACCTTTTCTTCTATTAAGCTCATTACTCAGGTGTTTTGTCACAGTGGAAGAACTCTAACATATCAGAAAAGGTCATTTTAAAAAGGAAAAGGGCACAAGAGTAGATCTGGAAACATCCCTTATTTGGAGATTGTAACAACTTCCCTGGGCCTTGAGTTATGTATGCCATTAATTTTGAAAAACCTATGTTTCTAGGACATCTTCAGGATAAATAAGAATATAAAGAGGAGGCCAACCCAATCATAGGAAATCGTTTGTGACAGCATTTACTTATGTGATGTACTATATGCTAATCATAAAGCACTTGATTATTAATTCAGAGAAGTACTGTAGGAGCTCCAGCTATGCAGCATTGTTGATTTGCTCATAATTACACATAGTTTAAAAACAAATGTTTTTAAAATAAATAACCAAGGTTTTTCACCAACTGAAAACTGTTTTTCCAGTTCATCATTCATCTAGAACACCTCCCTAAACATATGAAATTGTCAGTATGTAGAAATTTTCACTCATAACACATGTTGTAGAACATGGTCCTCCAAGCAAAAGAGCCACCATCTTCCTCAGATCAGCTGTGCCTGCTTCCGAGAGGCCAGCAGCAGGAGGCCTTTGACTATTGACTGTTGACACTCCCCCAGAGGAGGATGTGGGGAGGGTCATTGGACCCTCATCTGAGATTCCAGCTTTTAGTATGCAATTCTGTAACTGCACTTGGTTTCTGGGTCTCAGGAGGTGCTAGTGTGTATAGGATGGGGAAGGTTAACAGAAAGTGGCTCCATCTCTATGGTTATGGAGAAATCATCATCCCTGCTTGGTGAAGACTGTTCACTGTGGCTGCTTTGAGACCACGCATGCCCCTGTTGGTGACCCTTCACCCATACTCTGTAAGCTCAGTAAACTCATGGGTTCCTAAGGGTGAACTTTGGTGGAATCCCACTTTGGTTTGTTGTTAAGGCCTTAGGTGAAGAGGGTAGATGTTGTTTACTTCTCCCTAGGGAAAGAGTTCTCTCAATATGCAGATTTCTTTTAAGGAAAAATTTTGATATTACTAATAGAATCTTTATTTTAGAGAAAAACTTTCTGCAAAAAAAACAAGCCATATGCCAGTCCCGATGGTGCATGCCTTTAATCCCAGCACTCAGGAGGCAGAGATGGACAGATCTCTGTGAGTTTGAGTCCAGCCTAGTCCACATAGCAAGTTCCAGGCCAGTCAGGGCTGCATAGTGAAACCCTGTCTCAAAAAACAAAAACAAAAAATAGTTATTTAGTAAACTTCCATAATATGCTTGCTTCTATAATTTAGATATAGTTTGAGTTTAATGTGTCCCTCACAAAAGGCTTATGTGTTGGAAAGTTGATCTTCAATATGGAGATATTAAGAACTGTTTGAATTTTTTAAGGGGCTTAATGGAAGCAATAAAGGGCAATTCCCTTGGAAGGAATATGAATGCAATCTCTCAAGAATGAGTTCCTGAGAGGGTAAATTGTTATACAAAAGCAAAACTGGCCTCTCCTCACTTTGACTTCCTATCTTACCATGCGACCTTTCTCAAACATGCTCCTGCCCTTGCAATACCATCTGCCACAAGGTCCTCACTAGAACTGAGCAGAAGCCAGTCCTGTGCCCTTGGACTTGTATAACTGTGAGACAATTAAACACTATCCTTAAAGATTACCCAGCCTCAAGTATTTTGTTATAGCAATGGATAAAAACTAATACAATATTTAAAATAAAGTTCAATTTAGATAAAACTTTTCAGGACTATATCCTAGTAAAAAGAGATACAAATCCAACTGAGCTGGATAGAGTTGGTTGTCAAACTTGACACACATGGTTGGAGGGACCCTCCATTGAGGAATTTTCTCCATTTGATTGACCTGTATCCATACCTGTGGGGCATTTTCTTGATTGTTGAATGATATGGGAGGACCCAGCCCGCTGTGGGCGGTGCCATCCCTGGGCAGGTAAGCCTGTGTTGTATAAGAAAGCAGGCTGAACACAGGCCAGGGGAGCAAGCCAGTAAGTAGCATACCTCCGTGGTCTGTGCTCCAGGTTCCTGCCTTGAGTTCCTACCTTGGGCTCCCTCAGTGATGAACTGTGACGCAGGAAATGTAAGGTAAAATAAACCTTTCCCTTCCCAACTTGGTTTTGGTCAGTGTTTTTATCACAGCAATAGAAAAGTAGCTAATTCACCAACTCTTCAGTGGGTAGTTACATGACCATCCCCTCACTTTACTCAAGACTTTCAGACATGCCTTAGTCAGTGAGCAATGTCCTGGTCATTCAGTATGCCTTCTCATGATTCTCTGTCTACCTTTACTGTGTCCTGGCTTCCTTTCTGTTGTGATAAAACACCCTACAAGCACCTTAGAAAAGATTTGCTTTAGCTCACAGTTCAAGGTACAGTCCATCACTGTGGGGAAATCGAGTCACCAGGAACTTGAAGAACCTAGTCACATCCACAGTCAAGATCAGAGAGCAATGAATGAATGCCTGCCCGAGCTCAGCTAGCTCTCTTTTTTCATGCAGTCCAGGGCCCAGCCCAGAAAATGCTGCTGCCCACATTCACGGTGGGTCTTCCCACCTCAATTAACCAAATTAAGAAAATCCCTCACAGCCATGCCCACAGGCCAATCTAATCTAGTGAGTTCTTCATTGAAACTCTCCTCCCCTAAGATTTGAGATTGTGTCAAGTTGAAAATCAAACTGTCAAGAGTCTGCTTTATCATTTTCTGAGTATTTGTCACCACCTGAAATGCATATTAAATATTCCTAGGCTTTTGTTGTTGTTTGGTTAGTTGGGGGGTTGTGTTTGTTTGTTTGTTTGTTTGAGATAGGGTCTTCTTATAGCCCCAGCTGGCACAGAACTGGAGACCAGGCTGCCCTTGATCTCACAAAATCCACTGTTCTCCCTCCTAAATAATGGAGGCGTGAGCCACCATGACTGGCAATTTCTGTGGTTTTTATTGGTAATTAGTTTCTGTCTTCCACCATTACAATGAATTTACTTTGAGGATAATCTTTGTTGTGTCCTAACACCAAGAATAGTCCCTCGCAAACAGTTGGCAACTAATTGCTTAGTAGATGGATAAATAACACAAAGTAACTTGATATAAAATCTTTTTTAAAAAGATTTTATTTAATTTTATGTGTATTCGTGTATTGCCTGAATGTAGGTAAGTGCACCTGTGTCGTACAATGTCCATGGAGGTCAGAAGGGACTGTTGATCCCCTGGAACTGGAGTTACAGACAGTTGTTAGCTGCCATGTAGGTGCTGGGATTCGAACCCCAGTCTTCTACAAGAATAACCAGCGTTCTTAACTGCTGAGCCATCTCTCCAGCCCCTGAAATAAAATCTTACAAGCTGTAATAAGAAGTTGAATGATTTCTTAGATGTTCTTAGGTTAGGAAAGAATTATTCTACTTGGTGAATTGATAATTTCCATTGAGTAAAAAGCTTCAGGGAAGATCTTTAAGGAGCCATTTGTCCATGATCCCATCTTAAGTCAATAAGGACAATTAATTTAGTGCACTTTTTGATAATAAAAGTATTAAAAACTAAGTCTGCTTAATGGTAACAGTATTTAAAAATCCAGGACTAGGGAGTATGGAAATGCACCCCCCCAAGACAACAATCTTCTACTCAGGTGCAGCCCATGGTGACTGAAGTATGAAACTGTATTGTTTCCCTGGTGACCATTCTGACCTCTAGCCGTCACACATGCATGATGAAGCACTTGTCCTTATTATTATGCACTTTGGGTGGGTAATAATAGATGGCTTCTTTATTTTCCTGAAGGTAGTGCTTTGTTTATGAGTCACCTCTGAAATCTGTTTTCTCCCTTGGGTGGCCTTTTCATTGTGCTCCTGTGTAGTAATGCCTGTTCTCCATCCCTGTCAGGGCTGGAGTAAGAGAGCATTTTAGAAAATGAGTCTGTTGTAGACTTTGCACGGCAAATAATATGCATCCCATAATTTTTCAATGTTTCTGCACCTACTATGTTAGATGCTTTGTGCTATACTTCAAAGAGCTGTTTCAGACTCCAGAAACCTTCACATCCATCATTCTCTCCCACCTACTGTGGCTGGAGGGCACCAGAAGGAACAGGTTCATAATGGCTCCCTTCTGCCATGGAGGATTCTGAACCTGGCAAAATAGCCTTCCTAACTATTCACAAACAATCCCATGGGGCTAACGTCTTATTCCTGGGGAAACCTGGAAGGAATGCATAAAATCCATAGAAAAGAACTCTGATACTTCCAAACGGGTGAGACTCCAGGAAGCCCATTCCCCGGGCTCTCCAGAGCTGGCCTATTAGATTCCCAGTGTCGCTGAGGCTGCCACCTACTGGATCAATGAGGTCCAGCTCAGCTACGCTGCGGTCTACATCTCGCTAATGTGAGGGGTTCAAGCATCAGCTTCAGCAATGCATCTTCATTCCCGTCCAGGAGCTTGGGTGCAGCCGCTCTCTGGGCCAGACCAGTCCGAGGTGAAATAGTGTTGGTGGAAGCAGGCAGTGGCTTTTGAAGCTTTCGTCACTTCTGCTCACTTGGCACTGCTAAACCAAGGCATATGGTCAAGGCCCGAGTTCAGTGGGATCACTTTCCTCTACAGGAATGAGTCGATAGGAAGGCACCGTTAATGGTTTGAATGATAAGCCTATCTACTGCCCTTAGGAAGGCACCGTTAATGATTTGAATGATAAGCCTATCTACTGCCCTTATGATCTAAAACCCTGAACAATTTAGAGCATGGTTGCTTGACTGACCTGGGAGTGTTCACAAGTCCCATTGAGAACCTCATAAAAGTTACCAACCTAGTCCTAAAAATTGTACATACCTACAAACATATTCCCAGAAAAAGGCACAGGAACAAATTCCTACATAAATTTGCACATAATTTCAAGGGTCAAAGACTCCTGGGTTTCATTCATGAACTCCAACTCCAGGATGATAATCCTGATTTTAGAAGGAAAATTTCCCTTCCCTCTGATGGACCATCAAACTTGTCACCATGAAGTCAGCTTCCTTTCTCCACCTGAAAAGAGCAGCAAGAGACACCCTCAAGGAAGGACAGCTAAGCTCTGCCATCGCCTGAAGGCTGGAGCCTAGTCACCGCCCTCCTCCACATCTGGAAAGGTCTTTGGAAATGAGACCACATTGTCTAGAAAATGCATTTTCCTCCTGTTCAAATTACATACTTTTTTTGATAATGCTTTTCTACTGTTTTATAAATCATACCTATTTATTCATCTATAATCCTAATATGGCTGAGCATAGTGGTGAATGCCTTTAATCCCAGCACTCGGGAGGCAGAGGCAGACTGAAACCCTGACTCAAAAAGGCAAAAAAAAAATCCTAATATGAAACAGTAATATTATCAGGTAAGAAGAGAGTGATCATTTTTATTTTTTTAAATAATTTCATACTAAATTTTCTTTCTTGACATCTACAGATAAATTTGAAGAACATTATAGTGCTGAAGGAAATACAGTTTCAACTGCAGTTGCATTTTTAAAACCATTATTTTATCCTAAAGCAGCCAAACATTTGTGAGTTTGCTCACACGTGCGTCCTCATACACACACACACACACACACACACACACACACACACACACAAGTATTCATGCCTCCCATGGCTCTCTCATCTCCATAAGGCTGACACAAAATAAGCAGCTTTTTACTAAAGTCTAGCAAAATCCTCAAATGTAGACATACAGGGCTGAGATAGCAGAGCTCATGAGATGCGAGGCCATTCATCACTCTACCCAGAAAGCACTGCTAGTAAGATAGCCTCCTATGGTGGCAATGTGGCCTGCCATTGATGCAGTGACATTTTTACCAAATGTCAAATTGAGGTTGAATCAGCCACCTAACAAATGTCATTAAAAAAAAAAAACCACACAATTATCAGCTGGTTCTTTGTTACAGCCATTTTGGCTCAGACTGTGCTTCCAATGCCCTTGATTTTTGTTTTTTGTTTTTTTTTAATTTGAAAGTAGATACAGTTCGGATTTTTTTTGGAGGGGTCTGTGATTTTGAGGCAGGAATCCAAAAAAAAACATAGTGTTTGAAGGAATTCTGTGAGACCAGGGAAAGTTTCAGTCCAAGATACATGTCCTAAAATCAGATGTCCTAAGTGACATGTCCTAAGTGACATGGTGTGGACAGGACATTTGACCTGTACAACTTTCTGTGAAGTCAGACAAATCATGAGATAAAGCATTTTTAATTCAAAAAAATAAAACGTCTAAACATCTTATGACAGCTTTTAACCAGAAGCCGCAAAAGTGGATGTTCTGCATCTATAGGTAAAGTGAGCTGGGACTGCCCTCAGTGTGTGGTACATGCAGCCCTGCCCCTGTGTGCCGAAGAAACTGACACACCTAGAGGGCTGCAGGGCAAGGTGTGCCCAGCAGAGAACTCTCTTCTGTTCTGCTCATCTAAATACATTCAACCTCACATTTACTTTGCAATGTTTTTAAGATTAATTTTATTGATGTATGTGTGTGCGTGCGTGTGTGTGTGCATGTGCGTGTGTGCGCGTGAGCGTGCATGTGAGTGTGCGCGTGTGTGTGTGCCTGTGAGGTCAGAGAAGGGAAGAGGGTGTCTGATCTCCTACAGCTAGAGTTACAGGCAGTTGTGAGCCACCAGTGTGGGTGCTGAGAACTGAACTCAGGACCTCTGTAAGAACAACAAGCTCTCTTAGCCGCTGAGCTACCTCTCCAGCCCCAACTTTATAAGTAAAAAAAAAATTTTTTTGATATGCCATAAAAGTTAATTTAGAATTTGAGGGAAATAACTATATTTTGAAAACTAACTACAATCAAAATTGCTTTCTCTTGGATTCCGAATCTCTAATTGAACTTTGCATATCACTACCTGCAGTGTACTAAGCAAGCCTACCACCTAAACATCTTGATCAGGAGAAAAGAGCTTGCTTTATCAAAACTTCACTGAAGAGTCTGTTAAATATCAGCCTTCTCTGTCAGCATTTAAAAATCAGCTATAAAAATGTATAAACATTAATAGCTAATGAATTAGAAAAATATCCCACCCACTCGTTATCCAAGTATAGCATTGTTCAGTAAGACTCTGCTATTATAGCAAAAAAAAAAGCCCTGCAAATACAAATAGTCACACTGTATGATCAGTACAATAAATAGCTGTTTTACATATTAGTAAAAGTAATAATATTTTGTAAGCTACATCAAAATATAAATAAAATCCTTCTGGAAATATGAATTAACCACCATTAATTTCACTTTATGGATTGAAATATCAAAAGCAAATGGCATATTTCAATTTTTATTCTTCAACAATGTGAGGTTGTAAGACAATTAAGAAAAAAAATCTCCTGTAGGCTTTTCCCATATGGCTCACTCTAAACTACAATTCAGCTGTTACACCCTTCGTATTTCTCAATGCCTTAGAAATATTCCCATGCTAGCTATATATGTCACATCAGCCCCAGCTAAGATCCCCTACCCACTAGCTCTGGTGCTGCTTCCCTTTGGCAGGGCTCCAGGAGTAGACGGCTGTGGACTAGTCATAAGGCACCTTCTAAACTACTATAAACCAATGAGAAATGAGATTCCAGATAATGGGCATTCTAATACTCCAATGCCTCCAATTCAAACATTCTCCATTACAGAAGTGTCATAATTAGAAAATCCAAACAAAGGAAAATAGCTCTATATTATTTGAGTATGCCCTAATATTTTAAAATATCATATAACCATCTCTAATGTTTTATTACTCATGGATAAGACATGCTACATGCTGATATCAGCTGATAATTGGGATAAAATGCCAGGAATGAGAGGGGTAAGAAGACTTCTCAGGGAGGGAACAGAGTCCAAAAACCTTGATTAGCAATCACTTCCACCTTGTAATGAGTTTCTGGATCAGTAGGGGTGAAATTGCATGCCAAAAATCACAATAAATTATTCTCCATTTGAACACAGACTAACCATATCATCACCTACTTCCAAGTTTAGAAGATTGAACTTATCAAATGCATTACTGAACAAAAGCTCACCCTCATTTCAATGCAGCTGACTGCTGTGATGATTGATTGATTGAGCTGAAGGCGCAATAACATGGAACAATGATCCAAGACCATATATCAGTGATCAGGCATACAGAGCTGTTATTATGGTGTCAGTCAGTAAACCAGGTCCTTTAAGAGGCTCTACTAGCAACACACTCAAGAGCTGGTCTGTTCTGCTTTTCAGAGAAATTCATGACAAGACACTGAAATTGCAATGTCCCCTCTCTTAATTAACATCTCCCACTTCTGAAATAAAGATTCTATGCCTTCTTGGTATTTCAAAAGAAAAATGGTTTAGAGAAGCCTGAGAGCAGACTTTAAAGAGCACACTTCCATGTTCATGCCTACATGTACCAATATCTCACTCCATTCTTCCTCTGTATCCTTCAGTAACACCCAAAGAAGGATGCATGTGTTAATAGTCCCCAAGAGATGTCAGCCCACCCAAGAGAGAGGCCACAAGGGCTGCAGATGGCAAGGCCATATGGGCAGGGCTGCCCAAGTCATCTGAGCTCACATCATACCACCATACTCTCCTCTGTGATAGGCATGGAGCTACAGGATTTAATGTTAATCCTGAGTTCAGGCTTCCTTTGACCATATTCATCCTTGCTATTTTTCTGTCCCTCATTTTCACATTAGGAATGTATACTCTGACCCGCTATTGTATTTTAGAAGTATCTAATCTTTTTTGTTTTACAGGAACTCACAGCTACAAGTTTGCCTTGAGTCTCAGGGGAGACTTTAGAGTTGGACTTTTGAGAAATGACAAAACTGTTGAGACTTTGAGATTATTGCAAATTAAATACATTTTGCATCATGAAACAGACATGAGCCTTTGAGGACTAGACACATAATTGTATGATTTGGATATAATATGTCCAAAGATTCATGTATTAGAGACCTGATTAATAGCTCTTGCAACTATCAAGACGTGGCTGGAGTGCTTACCTAGCATTCACAAAGCCCTGCTTCAATCCCCAGTGTCACATATATTTGGCATAGTAACACAGGCTTATACTCTCAGCACTCAGGAGATGGAGGCAGGGGGTTCAGGAGCTCAAGGTCATCACTAGCTATATAGCAAATTCAAAGCCCACTTGGGCTATATGAGACTCTGTTTCAAAAAAATAGGTGATTATATCATGAAAAAGCTGAGTCAGAATGGCCTCAGTACAACACAGAGGACTGCAACACTAAAAAGAGAAGAGCAACAAGTTTGACCAAGATTTAACATTTAAGCAGTTAAAAAATAAACTAGATACAGCCGGGCACGGTGGCGCACGCCTTTAATCCCAGCACTCTGGAGGCAGGCCGATCTCTATGAGTTCTGGTCTCCATAGTGAATCCAGGACAGCTGGGAGACCCTGTCTCAAAAATACCAAAAAAATAAAAATAAAATAAACTAGATAAAAATATTTACAATGCATATTCTGGACAAATATTTGAGTTCTTTAATAAAGAAGTCCTATCAACAATCATTAAAAAAAAAAAACCAGTACAGAAAGAAACCCAGAATACAGACTCCTCGCTAAAAAGAATGAGTTGTTCTTAAACATATGAAAAAATATTCAATTTCATTATAATTAAAGAAATGAAAATTAAAAGTACTGAAATGCCATTTAATATATGAGGTGTTAAAGATCAAACTATTTAAAACACAGTGTTGAAGACAGTATAATGTGGAAGAGATTTCATATGTTACTAGCAAGACTGTAACCTGACACAACATATATGGAAGATGACTGGCAATATATATCAAAATTTAAAGATATATAAGGAGATGATTCCATGGGTAAAGTTCTTGCTATGCAAGCATGAATATCTGAGTTTGAAACCCCAAAACCTATATAAAAGCCAGGCATGGTGGTGCACATCTGTAACCCCAGGGCTAGGGGTGAAGGAAAGAAACAGGTATATCCCCAGAGCTCACTGGACAACTAGTCTAGCCAATCAGTGAGCCTCAGGTTCAGTGAAAAGACCCTGTCTTGAAACATAAGGTGAAAAGCAACAGAGGGAGATACCTGGTGTCCACCTCTGGTCTCCACAGGTACACACAAATACACACACACACACATATTTGCATATAAGATATGGGAACAGGGGACTGTACTGAGACATGTTCTTCTAGAAGCAAAAGATCGCTAGCAACATCAATGTCCACACACTGGTAATTAGTAAATAAATTCAAGTTCATTTTCATATTGTATACTCTAAAGGTATTTGTCCTAGTTTGTTTCTCCATTGCTGTGACAAAACACTCTGACCAATACCAACTTGGGGAGGAAAGGGTTTATTTAGCTTACATCTCCTGGATCACAGTTCATCAGGGAGCCTAAGGTAGTAACTCAGGGCAGGAACCTGGAAGCAGGAGCTGGAGCACAGGCCATGGAGGAACGCTGCTTACTGGCTTGCTCCCCTGGCCCCTGCTCAGCCTGCCTTCTTATGCAACTCAGGCCCATCTGCCCAGGGGTGGCACCACCCACAGTGGGCTGGGCCCTCCCACATCACTCAACAATCAAGAAGGTGCCCCATGGACATGGCCACAGGCCAGCCCAATGAAGGCAATTCCCCAGTTGAGGCTCCCTCAACCCAGGTGTGTCCAGTTGACACTAAAGCTATCCAGCACGGTATTAAAAATGGGTTATCCCATTATAGAAATCAGTACGAAGTTTTTAAAAAATAGAACTACCCCACCTACTCAGGGCTCAGGGACCATTGCAGAAGAGGAGGTGAGATTGTAAGAGGAAGGGAGGTGGATGACCATATGGAAACAATCCTACAGGCTCCTGGGACATTGTTCCTATGAACCTACAGCAACGGTGTCAGCATGCAAAAGACCTATGCAAACTCAAGCAGACAAAAACTCAGCAAAGACTATAGAAATGAGCAACAAGCCCCAATCTTAGTTGAAGAATTATTGGCAGCTGTTACTGCTGGGTGGGAAGAGCTGATCTTCTTAAAGGGAGGGACCCTCGATAGGCTGACTAGATCCTAGTGAATGAACTTGCACTAACAGACATCTGGGGACACTAACATTACATGATAGGCCTTAACACAAATGATAGAAAGTATGAGCTCCAATGGGGGTGCTATGGGAAGGTGCCAAAAGGGGAAGGGGTATAAAGATGATTTTCTGTATGAAATACACAAATAAATCAATTAAAAAAATAGAACTACCATATGACCCAGCTGTACCACTCCTCCCTACACACCCAAGGGACTCTAAGTCAACATAGCACAGAGATTCTTGTACACAATAACAAGAAAATGGAACCAGATTAGAGATCCATCAATATGGAAAAAGAAAATATAATACATATATACAATGGAATTTTATTCACCTGTAAAGAAAAATGAAACCATGACATTTACAGAAAAAAATGGATAGAGCTGGAAACCATTATGTTAACAAAATAAGCCAGACTCGGAAACACAAATATTATGCATCTTTGTCTCATATGTAGAACCTAGATTTAAATTTGTGTGTGTGTGTGTGTGTGTGTGTGTGTGTGTGTGTGTGTAGTCACAAAACTAGAAAAGGGGGCCCTGAGTGGAGAGGAAGGGAGTTTAAGGATGGAGGTAAAAAAAAGTGCAATGGAATACATACATATAAAATTAGAAGGGGTTTCAATCTAGATGGAGGAAGCAGACCAGCCAGAATGGGGCAGAGGACATAGAGGAGGGCAGTTAGGGAGAAACATGACTTAGAACAAAGGACAAAATACAATACATGTATATACATATATATAACTGAAACCCATTGCTTTTTATGATCAATTAAAAATTAATTTAAAAATTGTTAAATGGGCTGGCATTGTGTATGGATAAAGAATAGTCTCCTAGATACATTAAACAGATAATGCACAGACAGTGGTGTGTGCTGTCATTAATGTAGGAATTAATATATTTATAAATTGCATACATTGTATTAGGAAGAATTTTAAAACTTGATTGACTTTGAGCAAGTAACTAGGAACAGGAGAGAGTGACAAACTTGTTTTTATCTTAAGTCGTGTTACTTGTTTAGAATAGTGTAACTAACGTGTGTTCACATCACCTAGTCAGAATTAAATATTAAAAGACAGCTCACAACAATACACTCCTGTGTTCAGTCACAGGATGTCATCTGTTACTAGGATGTATGGTCAGGACATATATTTTGTTTTCTTGTGCAAACTTAAACATTCTGTATCTATTTTCATTATTCATCTTTACTACAACAGAAGCATATGGTCCTTGGAGCTTAGAAGAGCCATCTGCGTCAATTCTGATGAATGGGGTTAAATAATTCAAATGCGACACTTCTGAAGTTAATTAAAATCATTTTGAGCCTCTTTAAATCCCTCTCAGAACAATGCATAGAGAATTAATAAAAGAAAGTCTTTATTAGCAAACTGTAACTTTATAGACATCACATTCACATTAGATAAAAAAGACCTAAGAAGACAGAAAATTAAGTAAGCCTAGGATCTATTCATTGTCTGGCATAAAGTATGTGCATAGTAAAAAGTTGTTCAATGAATAAATGAATGAATGAGAATTTTAGCTAATATAAAAATGTTATTTCACCTCAAAGAATCACTAAAAATATTTAAGTACTAAGTGGAGTCTTCTCAATTTCAATAAATTCTGCCCCTTTGTCCCTAAATAATATTTTTCATTTATTCTTTGAAAATTTCATACATGTATATAAGGTATCTTGATCATATCCACCCCTCATTTCTCCCCTCTGGCTTCTTCCCAGCCTGCCCCCTACATTTAAACACAATTCTAAACAGTAAGCCCAACTATATTAGTGTCCTGTCCCATTCCTTCCCAGCCAGTGCTCCCAGCCCCTCCCCAGGTTGTGCACCTCGCTCTGAATTTAAAGCAGTAATTGTTAACACAGGTCCCAAGGTACCCTTTGGCAGTTAGAAACCTTCACATGAATACAATTTTATTGCAACCCTGCTGGAAAGCTCCCATATTTTGCCTGTCCCGGGAAGACATCAAGGATACAATTGGGATTTCAGTGTATCTTCCTTGAGTAGAAAGGAGTTCTTCCTAATTTCACAGCTCTGATATGGTGTATAGTTCTTTGTCTTCATATTATCCCTAAAGATCTTTCTACCTAATCCCCAAATTTCCCCACTGCGACCAAGGAGCCCTTCTGTGGTTCTGGGCTAAGTGGGATGCTCATCACTTTCCCTCTAATTAGGAGTATCTTCCAAATTAGTGTTGGAAAAGCATTCTCTGACTTTTGATGTCTTTAATTCAGATTTTCTCAGATACTGTTGATAGAAACAAGGCAGCTACAAAACAATCTCTGCTCCTATTGCATGGGCTACACTATTTTTGTCAAAAGTTGGAGGATTGAGAGACTGCTCTGCTTTTGTTCTCATCATTAACAAACGTGGTGCATTCTACCACATGGCTCTGAGAAGAGCTGCACACTTTCATTACAAGGCTGAAAAAAGAATACACTTAACAATAGAAACTGCAGCCTGGAATCCTCCCAGCAACGCTGGCAGGGCTCTGTTGTGGGTGGATATTGTTTTATTCAGCAATTTTCCATTGTATACTACAGAAACCCACTTCAGATCATCGTATGGGAAAATCAGAGAGGGGAGGAGGATTACTACCACACACCTCACTCCCCCTTACCTTCAGCCCCTTGACCTGATGCCCTGTGCATGTGTGCTTCCTTCTGCTTGCACAATTGCCATCCACAGCTTCTCTATGCATATAAGGACCCAGCAGCTCTCAGATGGATGTCACTGGTCACTCCCTCCAGCCAAACCTAGTTCAAATTCTGTGAAAGGCTATTCTGGCTCAGCTTTAAGAGAGGTAATCAATCAGCTGCAGTCACAAATATCAGACCAGGGAAATGACTTTTGGTTACTGGGTGTCCATCCATATAAAGACGGAAGTTGTAACAAGTTTTCAAGAAACCTAAGTATGTGCCATTGCCTTTCAAAATTGCTTTGGCAATGCTTTCCAACAAGGCCTATATCTAAAAGAACAAGCTATGTTATTGTGTAACAACAAACCACTCCAAATCACAAGACTTCTCAAACAACAAAGGCTTTATTCCTTTATACCCGATGCCCACTACAAGCCAGCAGGAAAGCTCTTCTTCAGGTCACCCTCTCTCTGGGAACCAAGCTGTCAGCACCTCTAGCATCACAAGTGTGTCTGGTCAGTGGAGAACAGGAACATGGCAATAATGCATAGCTCTTACACACTGAGCCTACAAGCAAACACATCACTTTCTCTTGCATTTTGTTCACCAAAGCAAGTCACATGGTGTCCTAGTTTCATGTCATTGCTGTAATAAAATACCTTCACAAAAAGAAACAGGGTTCAGGATGTGGTGGTACATAACTTTAATCCAGTTCTCAGGAGGTGGAGGTAAGTGGGTCTCTGCAAGGTTTGTTGTATTTTGGCAATTTCTTTATGTGTATGTTTTGCCTGCATGGCTCTAAGTGTACCATATGCGTGCAATGCCTGTAGAGGCCTGAAGAGGGCATCAGATCCCATGGAACTAGAGTCATGGACCATTGTTAGCCATCATATGGGTGCTGGAAACTGAGTCTGGGTTCTCTGTGAGCAGCCAGTACACTTAACCACTGAGCCATCGCTCCAGCTCCATATCTCTGTGAGTTTGAGTCCAATCTGGTGTACAAAGCAAGTTCTGGTATATGTAGAAAGACTCTGTCTCAAAAACAGAAAAGCAACTTAGGGGAGAAAGTATTTATTCTAACTCACAATTCCAGGTTACAGTCCATCACTGCAAGGAAGTCACAGCAGCAGAAGCTTAGACAACTGGTCACCTCACATCCACAGTCAAGAGCAGAGAGAGAATAGATGCATGCATGCCTATTACATAGCTAGCTTTCTCTACTCTTATACTGCCCCAGATTAGGGAACGATGCCACTGACTTTTAGGCTGGGTCTTCCCCATCAATTAAAGTCATCAAAACACTCCCCCCATAGGCATGTCCATGGGCCAACCTGAGCTAGACAATCCTATAAAGGATTGAGACTTTCTTTCACAATTATGTCAAGTTGACAATTAGCCATCACACATGACAACACCTGGTTCATGGGGTCACTGAGGAATTACCTAGGTGTCCTAGTTTGTTCTTCATTGCTGTGACAAAACACTCTGACCAATACCAACTTGGGGAGGAAAGGGTTTATTTAGCTTATATCTCTCTGGTCACAGTTCATCCGGGAGCCCAAGGTAGGAACTCAGGACAGGAACCTGGAGGCAAGAACTGGAGCACAGGCCATGCAGGAATGCTGCTTACTGGCTTGTTCCCTTGACCCCTGCTCAGCCTGCTTTCTTATATAACACAGGCCCACCAGCCCAGGGGTGGCACCACCGACAGTGGGCTGGGCCCTCCCAAGAAGATGCCCTTCAGACATGGCCACAGGCCAGTCCAATGAAGGCAATCCCCCAGTTGAGTCTCCCTCAACCCAGGTGTGTCAAGTTGACACTAAAGCTGCCCCGCACAATGCGTTACCAAAAAAGAAGAAAAAGATATGAAGTTGGGTTAGGGACATTAGGAGGAATATGTGGGAACTGCAGCATGGAAATGGGGGGTGGATATGACTCAACCCAGGTGTGTCAAGTTGACACTAAAGCTATCCAGCACACTAGGGGATGAGTCCAACAGGAAGAGAGCAGAACTATCAACCAGCAGAAGTGATACCATGAAGGCCTCACAGATGGGATGCTAGAGTAAGGAACCACCCGCTCTTCAGAACCATCCTGCCATGAGAAAGCTGGTAGTCAGCTCAGTCCTTCATGTTGAGTCTTGCTCACTTTTATTCAGTTCACTTACTCCTAGCTTACTGGGCATTTAAATAAGTAACCAGAAATATTTTTATTACTAATAGTAGCCATCTTCCAAATTAAAATAAAGTGAGGAGAAATTAAGATTTTTTTAAGTTACAATTAAAACAAAAACCTATGTATACCTACTTAGTTGCTAGATCTATTTCATTAAGCGTTGATTGCAATCCAATCATAAGGGTGGCATAAGTCTGTGGGCCAACAGTTCATTAAATCAGCCATGTAAATGATAATTCCAAGTCAGTTTACTTTCTTAAATGAGGTCAAGGATATTCCATCAAACAAAAGTTCATTCATTTAAAGAAAAGATCAATCAAGGCAAGCAAAATCCCAGCATAGATGGGGCAGGTGATCTGCAGCCCCAACACTTACAGAGGAGCTACTGGCAGTAGCTGAGGGAAGTTTGCTGAGGGAAGGAGAATTATTCTTTCTGTGAGGCTGTATCCACTGGTTTCCCCTGCTCCAGTGCATGGGCCCACACCCATGCACAAACGGATTGCACTAACAGGCCCACTTAATAGGTTATCAAAAAAAAAAAAAAAAAAAAAAGGCATGACGATGGGAGGGAGGCATGTTGGGGAACATGGGAAGACATTAGAGGAAAAATGGGAGGTAGATATGATACTTCACTGGCTACATGTATAAATTTTCAAAAATAAAGAATTTTTTAAAGAAAATGTTTATCCAGCCTAAAATCTTGTGGTTTGGATGATATTTCTATCTAGAAAGAGTATCAGTAAACTTCATATATTGAACCACCATAAATATATATATATCATAATATATATAAATCATGAAGCAATATTAGATCAAAAGCAAACTGACTGTGTACAATAATCTGGTAGGTTTAGATAGACTAAATTAAAGAAATAAACACTAGCTCCTGTGGCTTAGCATTAAAATCTATGATTATAGTACTACATGGACTGCTACATCCAAAAATGTCCTGTAGCACAAAATATGTTTCCTGGTCATGCTACACCTCAGAAGGTCCAGGAATGGCAACTAGTGAGCAGGGGCATGAATAAACAGCAGGCATTATTTGAATTTTAAGGGAGTTAGCAAATCAGGGTTCTGTTGTCATACTGGGAGGCTGTCTGCATGTGTGCATTCCTACTGTGTAAAACAATAGAGCTTACTTGCCATTAATCAGCACTGGCCACCTGACTGATAGAATGCAAAGTTCAAGGGTGTGTTTCAGTCTTCTCTTCCTATGGGCAAGAGCTTGAAAGCAAAATAAAGGTAGCATTTCAATTTAAATCAGAAAAGCGGTTTGTTTATAAATGGTGCTTGCACAGTTGTTTATATATCTGGAAGAAAAACAAGTTGATTTTTACCTCCTATCACTTCAAACAATAAATTCAAAATCAGTGTTTATGTATAGACGTGGTGGGTTCATCTAAAAGTTTAAAAATAGGCAGGGAAATATTTTTATAACCTGGGAGTAGAGATCTTTCTAAGCAAGACAGGATATCTTTAAGCCATAACAGAAGAGATCTGTACACTTACTGACAAACATGTAACAGTTTTGTTAACCAAAAATACAATTAAAATTCTCAAATAATGGATCAAGCAGGGGGCACATGCCTTTAATCCCAACACTCAGGAGGCAGAGGCAGTGGGATCTCTGTGAGTTAGAGGCCATCCTGGTCTACATACTGAATTCCAGGCCAGCTGGGGCAACAGGGAGACTCTGTCTTTAAAAAAAATTATCATAGGAATCACTGCTAAGCCCAGTAAACCCACAATTTGATCCTGAAACCTAATTTCTGGTTATTTATGTGAAAAAATTCATTACCAGAAGCTCAGATATAGGAATAATTTATTTGAAGAGGCTAATAATTTATTAAAAGCAAAATAATAATAATTTGTTTAAAACTGCATCAATTTTTTTGTCCTTTTGAGACAGGGTCTCCCTGTAGTCCCAACTGACCTAGAACTCACTATGTAGACCATACTATCCTTGATCTCACAGAGAGCCACCTGCCTCTGCCTCCCAAGTGCTGGGATTAAAGGCCTGTGCCACCACATCTGGATGCATCAATTTTTCATACAATTAGGTAAGGTATGCATGTTATTAATTAATCTTTAAATTTTTAAAACATTCACATGTATGTGATTGTGTATATATGTGTTTACATAAATTTGGCAGAATTTTGCCTAAGCAAGAATAAGACTTTGACCTGAATTTTTTTTTAATTCAGAGACTAGCTAGATGTGCTTATAAACACAGCACTCAGGAGACTGAGAAGGAGGATTTCTGAGAGTTTGATGCCAGCCTGGACTACATACTAAATTTCAGGCCCATCTAAGCTACAGAGTGAGTCCCTGCCTCAAAAAAAAAAATATTCAGAGACGGTACAAACATATTAATAATGAGCTTAAAAAGCAATCTTTAAAATAGAAGGGTTTTTTATTTATGTATTTTTATCTTATGTGTATGCATTGGTAGGTGCACCTATGTCATGCAGAGGTCAGAAGAGGGCATCAGATCACCTGGAACTGAAGTTCTACACAGATAGATGTTAGTCACCATGTGTGTGTTGGGATTCAAACCCAGGTCTTCTGCAAGAACAACCAGTGCTCTTAACCACTGAGCCATCTCTCCAACCCCTAAAATAGAGTTTTAAAAACTAGCAGGGCATGGTAGCTCATCCTTCTAAATTAGCATTTAAGAGGCTGAGGCAAGAGGATTCCTGTTGAGTTTGAGGATAGCCTGAACTACATAGTGAACACCAAGCCAGACAAAGCTACATAGGAAGACACCGTCTTTAAAATCAAATAGGGCATGTTGGCACATGTCTTAAATCTCAGCACTTGGGAGGCAGAGGCAGATGGATCTCTGTAAATTTGAGGCCACCCTGGTCTAAATAGCATGTTCCAGGTCAGCTGGGGCTACAGGGAGACCCTGTCTCAAAAAAATAAAAATAATAATCATCATCATCAAATAGGGTTGGAGCTCAGGTGATAGAATGCTTACCTAGATGCATGATACCCTGGGTTTGATCACTACATAAACCTGGTGTGACAGAAGATCAGAAGTTGAAGGTCATCTTCAGGTACATAGAAAGTTTGAGTCCAGCCTGGGATACATGAAATGCTATCTAAAAAATCTTTTCAATTTTTTATTGAGCTTTTGTAATTTCGTGTATCAGTTCTTAAACAAATTTAGACCCCCTCCCCAATCCATGTGCCCCCATCCCCCACCAGACCTCATATATTCCACCAAACACATTAAGTCCCATCCAGTCAAGCATTTGTACCCAGATGTCCTTCAGTGTAAATTCGTTCACTGAAGTCTACTCAGCCCATCTACAGATTGAAAGTAAGACAGACTCTCCCTCACCCAGCATCAATCAGTCTTCCAATAGTTCTCAGTCTAGACCTGGCCCACCATCCATTTCTTTCTTCCCCTCTGAGTCCTTGTTTAATTGAGTTGGCAACTCGATTAAATGGTGCTTGATGCCACCATTGCCACAAGTTCACATGTGCAAGCTTCTATTGGCCTGGAAGCCTCTGCTTCCCTGTGTTCATGAACCAGCCCTGGCTCTTACACTCTTTCCACCCCCTCTTCTGCAATGGTCCCTGAGCCATGGGTGGGTAAGTTTCAATATAGGAGTCCCAACCAAGAATACACACTCTTCAGTCTCTTAGTCTTTAAAACTTGGACAGTTGTGGCCTTCTGTGTGCATCACACCCTGTTGTATAAGGAAGCTTTACTGATGAGAGTTGAGGGATCCATTAGTTTTCTCTCTACCCCTTGTTCTGCTATGTTCCATGAGCCTTAGGTGTAGAGATTCAACTGTAGATGTATCACCTAGTTCTTGGCATCTCTCAAATGTATATTCTTTTTGCCTGATCAGTTGTAGAATTCTGAAGTAACCTCCATCTGTTGCAAAAAGAAGCTTCTTTGATGAGTGGTGTACGGTATGCTTGTCTATAAATATAAGGATCCATATTTAACATATGGTAAGAAATTTCATTTGTCTAGAGATATGAAAAAGATAGTGTTTTCTCTAGCATCTATGTCCTCTCCTGTCATGTGTATTTGGCTGAGTTTAAAGTGCCACCCATGAGTTCACTCCCATTGAGAGGGCTTTAAGTCCAATTAGATAGCTGTTGATGACCCCCAGATAGCCGTGCCACTACTGCACCAATAGAAGTAGTTTGCCATGCTGGTCATTATGGTTATTAGGCTTTAAGCCTGGGTTAGACCATTGATTTCTTTTCTACCTTGGTAGCTTGTATATTATCATCTAGCATTATGATAGCTAAACTTTGGATAGAAGAACTCCAGGTCAGTTCCTGCTCCATTGTTCCAAGTCCTGTATCTGAAGTATGTCCTGTCTTCAACAGTAGGGTCTTATCTACTAGTTCTGGAAGATAATCAAGAGGTTGGGCAATATCCTGTGTTATTTGGAGAGTCTCCTGGACCACTCTTGCCAACCACTCAAAGGGAGGTCTCCTCTGTCTGGCACTGTGTTTCTTGCCAAGCAGTTCCCAGGTATATATATGCACTAATGTTTAGATACTGAATGGGCATTTCTCATGAGGTTTTGAGGGCATCACATTTCCCTGTGGATTTCCTAGCCCCCCAAGATTCGTTCATCTCTACTTTTTCCTCCCTTCCAGCCTCCCTCCTCCCTCCCCAGTCCCAGCGCCATTATCCCCACCATCCCCCCAATAACACCCACCTCCCACCATCCCCCCTGACTTCCCTCTCCCCCACAAACCCCGGTCCCTTCCATGTCCCTCCCCCTTCTCGTCCCTGCCAAACACTCCCACTTTCCACACCTCCTCATTGGTAATATCTGTTCCCTACTATCCTCTTTCAGGTTCTTTCTTTTCCTTTACCTCTGTGTAACCTTTCCATTTTCCTGGCTCCTGGTGTTACATCAGAATATACATACTCACATATAAGGGATTGGTGCTACAACCCGCAAATGAGGGAGAACATGCATCACTTGCTGTCTGCATTTGTGTTACTTCACTTAGTATAACACTCTCTACCTCCATCCATTTACCTGCAAATTTCATAATTTCATCTTTCTTACTGCTGAGTGGAACCCCATTGTATAAATGTTTTAAGAAGGAAAAATCCTAAGGTAATTCTATTAACTTGTCTCAAAAGTCACTATTTCTTAAAATAAGTGTCAGTGGTATTTCCAGGTTTCTACTCCAAGTTAACATATTTGAAATAATACATGGTGAACAAATCACTTCCTACAATAAGTAAGAATTTGATAATTTCATAGTTTCAGGCCTTTATGGAAGCATTTATGGTAGTGGAGAGGTGACTGACATAACTCTTTTTCCCCTTGTTTTTATTCTAGACAGGTAATCACAGTCCCCAGAGCCTGGCGGGGTGAGGCGGGGGGGGGGGAGGGGGAAGTGATAGTCAATCCTAAGTCACAGTGAAATCAGAAGTAGCTGCCAAGGACAATAACTGAGTGAAAACATTTTAACACTATTGTATTGCTGGTTTTATATAAACTTGTTCTGTAACTTAATTTCATAGTTGATCTCTCACTAATAATTGATTGATCTTTATTTATTTCCAAAGTGCTGAGGGCTGAACTCGGGGATTTACACATGTGGATGTCAGAGGAGTCTGTTCTCTCCTTCCACCGTGTCCCAGGGATTGATCCCAAGTCATCAAACTTGGCAGTAAGCTCCTTTACCTGCTGAGCCATCTCACCAGCCCTCATTAACTGTTCTCTACCAGAATGTTGATTTACTGTCATATAGTCACTGAGGTACTATGCAGTTCAAAAAAAAAATAGATATCTTCTAACGGGTACATGCTTACATTTATTTTTTAAATGGAACTTTTAAATTAATACACTGTCTCTGTCTCTGTCTCTGTCTCTCTCTCTCTCTCGCTCTCTCTCTCTCTCTCTCTCTCTCTCTCACTGTGTGTGTGTGTGTGTGTGTGTGTGTGTGTGTGTGTACTCATACCTCTGTATGTGCCAAGGCCAGAGGAGGATGTTGGGTCTTGTGTTCTATCACTCTCTACCTTATTCGTTTGAGAAAGGGTCCTCCACTGAGCCTGGAATTAGGTTGGTGGCCAGCAAGGTCCAGCAATCCCCCTGCCTCTGCCTCCACAACACTAGGATTACAGGCACACAGGCAGCTACTCCCAGCTTTTTATTGGGATCCAAACTCAGATCCTCATGCTTGTCCAGCAAGCACTCCTATTCACTGAGCCATTTCTCCTGCCCCTGTTTATTATTATTCTATCGCTACTGATCTAGGGCAGAATTGCTCTGTCCTAGATGATGAAACTGTATTATTTCCTTTCACTGAGAAAAAGGGAGGATAATGTGTAGTATCTATAATCTGCTTCAGTTTTTTTTTCTTTCAAAAATAAGATTACTGAGGTTTGTGTTTAATGTTTTGTTAGACTACTATTTTGGTTAACCAGAGGTAGAAGTACTTGGAAAAAATAAGGAAGAAATCCAAGGGCTTTGAAAAAAGATGTTTTTACCTATCAAAACACAGCTGAATTCAAGGCTATGAATTTACTTTCAGAAAACCCTTTTATTTATTCTGTGTGCATTTAGGAATATCCTCCCACCTAGAAAATACCTATATCTGTAGTACATAATAAAGACAACTAACAAAATCTACTTAATGATAAGATTCACACTTTTCAAGTAAGATTAGCCAAAGAAGATATCGTTTAATACAAAATACTAAATACCATAAATTGGAGTTTTAGGTACCCTAGAAATGAGAGAGATTTCTGAACAGAGACCTTCTGTGGCCATCATGTCGTATCTACCAGGCACCACCTACTGTGTCTGTAAATAAATCAACCTCTGCCAACCAGAACCCAAACTGACAAGGGTTCAAGACTAAAAAGGGTCGGTTGGCATCTCCCAGGACACAATATGGTGACAATAATAGAACCTTCTGGAAAGTAAGGTCTTATTCCTTCTATCTTCTCCTACGCTCCAAATGATGCACAGGCACTCAGATTATGGAAACTCCATCATGTTGACATCAGAAAGCGACAACTGAATACATGTTACTAAGCAGGAAAAGTGCTGAGGGATATTGGCGGCATTTTCAGTGTTTAACACAATTTGGTGGGAGACCATTGAAGCTTCTCATGATAAAGTGCTGGTTATAGCCTGGATAAGGAAGGTAGGTAGGATAATTTTAAAATTAAACCATGCTTTGAAAGACTGTTTTGTATTTACTAAAATTCTCCATGATGCATCCAATGTTCCGAATTACAATAAAAACCTTCAGAGAGAGGCCAGTTTTCTAAGAAAATATTCAAGCTTATAAAATGTTCTATTTGCCCTTTTCCACCTACTGCATTTACAGCTTAAACTCCAAGCGAGAGAAAATAGCTGAATACCCAAGTGGCTTTTGCAGAGATTCCTAAAGTACTAAGCTACAATTTCCTCAAGTGGAAAGTGTCTTTTGATAGCACTTACAAAATGCTACAAGCAGAAAAATGGAAGATTTGAACAAGCAAAATCCCCTCAGTTCAGCTCCTAGGTAGATTTTTCTGCCTCAGTAAGATTTGTCAGACTCATAGGATGTCACAAGTCATACATTTTAACCTGTTCATTTTGTTTGGTAGTGATGGTCCTTTAGATAATTAGGCTTTTCAAATAGAAAATTATAATTATTTTGGACCTGTTGAGTGAATTTTTCCATCTGTCTACAAAATGCAGTGTTTTCTGGAAATTATTTATACCTGTACTTCCACAAATATCATCTGCTGTAACAAGTAAGGTTAATGGTAACTTCTGTGGCCATTTTGTAAAACCATAATATAAATAAACAGCTCTCACAAAAATGCCTCATTGTGTTCTGGTCGTAACTATAGTACAGTCCTTCTGTTCCAACAAACAGTTATCTGATCTCAATTCTGAGACACTGACAGTAAAAGACAAGATTTAACAGAAGATAAACACATACTTAAATGAAATGATACTGAATGTCTTATTCATTCAAAATGCTCGAGTTATATTTATCAATGTAGTCTCTATTGGTTCTCAGGCACTTTAATAGTAGGTCTGCCTATAAAATAATGACAGGTCTGTTTTCATCTGAAGATGTTGGTCTTACGGATTTTTTAATCATTGTATGTCTTGCACATGGTATCTCTCAGGAGATAATCCTACAATAGTAATAGGAGAACATTGTCTTAAAAACTAAATAGTGAACCAGTAGGATAAAGGCACTAGAAATACATTAATTTTACATCAAACACAGGCACATTTCAGTTTTTGTGAAATTGAACTGGGAAGGGGAAAGTGAGCAGCACAGAATGAGGTTCTCTTAAATATCACTGCTAACGGCCACTGGAAACATAAAATGAATGGGTCCTCTGAGAAAGCAGAATCATTTCCTTCTGCTGTCAGAGAAACACAGTCCTTTCTACTTTGTATCAGGATAGTTTCCATCTTATCCTCCCCAGCCCTAATCACTGACATATTCCAGCATTTGAGAAGCCAGCTCCCTCCAGACATCAAAGGAAGAGCCTGTATGTGCAGTTCCCTTTTATGTCCTCACATTATTCACTATTTCCAGCATCACATACAGCCCTACAGCTGGTGAGGGTGCAGCGTCACCCCAGGACTCAGACTGTAAATATAAGAGAGGACAAAACTAGGTGAAAGAATTTAAAACAGAGCCCCAACCAGTACCCTGTGAGGTCAGTGCCCAGGCTGAGGCTTTAGTGCTGACTGTTACCCTGGTACATCAACCCATGCACTGAGGCTTCAGCCCTGGCCATTTACCCTTTTCCACCCTGAGGAGCCAGCATCACCACAGCCACCCCAACCTATGAATCAGCATCATTTGTCTCCACAGTTGAACTTCAGGTAAGTATGGCTCTGGGAATCTTAGTAAGAACTCTTGACTAACAAAACAAACACAGTGCAGAATGGAACAGGGATATTGCCCTTTTTTGTTGATGGTTAGCTATTTGGTGGTTTCATTGCATGTTTTCATGGTTGTATTTTATGCTTTGTTGTATCTAGTTTAATTTCTCTTTCCATTGGTTACTTTTTATAACTACTTGAAGTTTCATACATCATTATCACACGGATCACACGGTGATAATGACCTCTGCCATAATAGACCTTCATGATTGTTCTTCACATCCTACACCCATAGGATGTGGTGGCCCAGGTCTTTGATCCCAGCACTCAGGAGGCAGAGGCAGGTGGATCACCATCAAATAGAGGCCAGACTGGGATGGTCTACATAGCAAGTTCCAGGTCAGCTGGGGCTACATAGTGAGAGTCTATCTCCAAAAAAAAAAAAAAAAAAAAAAAAAAAAAAAAAAATCTCCTCTTCTACATTTCTGCATCTAAATCGTCTTCCTACCACCTTGCACACCTCCAGCTCATACACCTTCCATCTCATTTCCTCATACTCCATCTTTCCCCTTTCCTCATTCCTTCTTCATTTAACTACTTAAATACTGATATCCTTCGCTCTAAAAAATCTATGAACCGCACCTACTCCACCAGTACCCAGTACCATCATTTCCGGGTCATAATGGTATACAAGTGTCATTCAAACAAAAAAAAATTCCCTACAGCTAGGCAAAACCAGGCCGGCTGATAAATAAGCAGGGGCATCATTACATGTCCCCCCAGATAGATAAAGGAAATGCAATTCCTAGCGAAAACATCCTTCTAACAGGACTCACAGAAAACAAAGCAAAAGTTGGGAGAAGGGGAAGTTGAAACTGAAAGACTCATCTATTACAGCAGATGTCCAACAGATACACAAAGAACAAGAGGTAGCAGGGCAGCATGGTCCATCCTCAACCTCCCAACTGCCCTGTAATGGAAGCCAAATCATCAAGGCAGCTGAAATGTCTGAGAATGAATTCAGAGTCCTACTTTTAAAAGCATTAATGACCAATTAATGACTCAAAGAGATGCATGAACTAAGGAAATCTATTCAAGTCCTCCATAAGATAGTCTCCAAAGCAAACGAAACAGGAAGAGAAAATCCAAAAGAAAGAGGAAAAAATCAGCAAGATAATTGAAACACTGAAAAACAGAAATTCTGGAAATGAAAGAAAAAAGTCAATTAAATAAAAAGAATCATCAGCAAACAAGATCATGAAGAGGAACAAATTTCAGGGACAGAGCAAAGTCAAGACAGTAATACATATATAAAGAAAAAATTAATGAGCATAACTAATTCTTCCAACGAGTCTGGGATATATTCAAGAGCCCATATCTAAGAATCCTTGGGGTAGAAGAAAAAGCTGAGATTAGATCAAATGTGACATACAAGCTACCTCATGAAATTATAGCAGAAAATTTCCAAAACCTAAAGAAAGAAGTCCACACTCAAACACAAGAAACATTTAGAATCCCAAGTAGACATGTCCTGGGAAGAACCTGTCCTTGGCACATCGCTGTCAAGGGGTAAAAAATACAAAACAAGAAAACAATACTGAAAGTTGAAGAAGGAAACATCAGCTTAAACACAAAGTCGGGAATACCACAATAACATCAAATCTTTCATCTGCAACCCTAAAATCCAGAAAAGCATGAAATATGTTTCGAACCCTGAAAGTAAATCACTGCCAATCAAGAATACCATACCCAGCAAAATTATCTTTCAAAATTGATGGAGAAATAAAGATATTTTAAGGCAAGCATAAATTAAGGCAATTCATGACAATAAAGCCAACATTGCAAAAAAATCTTGATAGAATATCTTACAGGGAGGAAGAATAGCGACTAACTCATGAATAGGAATACATGAAAGAATACACTCCATGGAAGAAACGGACGAACAAAGTCAAGAGCTGTTAAAGAACCAATCATGTTCAACACAGCAAACCAACAAGCCCCCAAAACTCCTCCTCATGCTCCTCTTCCTCCTCTTCTTCCTCATCCTCCTTCTCCTCCTCTTGCCTTGCTCTCCCTTCCTTCCTTCCTCCTCTCCCTCCTTCCCTTCCTTCTCCATCCACCATGTAGCAGGAAACTACTCACCACAGTTCTCTGCCTAAGCACATGTCCTGCCCAAATGCATGGGACCAAGCAAGCACCAGAGCTGAACCCTCTGAATCTGTGGGCTAAACTAAATCACTTCCCTTAAATTGTTCTCACAGGTCAGTAATGAGAAAAGTAATCAATACACCACTCACATTTAGAAGTAAAGTATGAAATGCCAGATTTATTCAAATGTCTTAGAGCAGTTTTCAAAGGACAAACTACACTCTAGTTAGTTTCTCTTAAGAACCATTCTGCATAGAAGAGAGCAAACACTGTTGACTAAAATCTATGTGCTTAGTACTTAGGCCCATCTCCATGGAGGATACAAGAGAAAGTGGGAGCATTCCCCAAAGAGGGTAGAAAGGGTAGAGAGAGAAAATTTAACAGTATGGTGATAACTGTCAGGCCCAGCCAGCCTAGCTTAATCAATCAGTGTGTAATCAGTTTGAATATAAGTACATGACCAAGTTGAACCAAATGAGAGTCCTCTGGGATTTTGGGCTACACGGACTCCAGATGAGATTGCCAAGCTGGAAGATTCACCGGTTTGCACATTCAACCCATCTTTGTAAGACAGCTACCCTCCTGGTCCTCTTCTAGGTGACATATGTGAACCACATGGAGGAAAACAAAGGGGAGGAGAGTGAAACAAACCGATGCAGCATTTGGATTCAACCATGCCTAAAGTTAGATTGACCCTGCACTTTCTAGTTACATGAATCAATAACTCTTTCAGTTTGACACAGTTTGAGCTGGTATTTCTACCTCTTGCAACCCACAGTCCTGACTGACAGCCCCACAAATGCATTCACACCCAGGATTAACAGTATCACTGAAGTGAAGCCTCACCACTGGTGCTGCCTTGCCTGACCCAGCTATGCTCACAGCTCTAAATGAGACCTAGCAGCCTGGGGCCCATTTCTTAACCCTTCCTGGAATTTTTACACCCAATTTGGAGTGACTCTCCAACTCTAACATAGGCTAGTTCAACTACAGCTTGGACTAGTCTTTTAACTTTGGGTGAAAATATTAAACCTGCAGATGATATGCTACTATACCTGAGAGATCCCAAAAGTTCCACCAGAAAACTCCTAGAACTGATCAACACTTTCAGTGTAGTGGCAGGTTATAAAATCAATGTACAAAAATCAGTAGCCTTTCTATATATCAATAACAAGCAATTGGAGAAAGAGTAAATGGAAATGCTCCCATTTACAAGTGCTGCAAAAAAAATCTTGAAATAAATATGACCAAGGACACCAAAGATCTCTACAGTGAAAATTTTAATTTCCAGGTGATGGAAGGACCTCCCATGCTCATGGACTGGAAGAATTAATACTGTAAAAATGACCATCCTATCAAAAACAATATATAGATTCAATTCAATCCCAATCAAAGTCCCCATGACATACTTCACAGAATTAGAAAAAAATCCTTAAATTCATATGGAAGCACAAAAGCCCCCAGATAGCCAAAGCAACCCTGAGCACAAAGAGCAGCACTGGAGGGATTTCTATAACAGATCTCAAAATATACTACAGAGCTATAGTTATAAAAACAGCTTGGTATGGGCACAAAAATAGATACATAGATCAAAATGGAACATCATTGAAGACCCACATCCGAGTGCACACAATTTCAGCCACCTGATAGCTGACAAAGGTGCCAAGAACACACGATGGAGGAAAGACAGCATCTTCAACAAATGGTGCTGGCAAAACTGGATCTCCACCTGTAGAAGAATGAAACTAGATCCTTATCTTTCACCGTGCAGAAAAGTCAACTCCAAATGTATGAAAGACCTCAATGTGAACTGGAAACACTGAAACTATTAGAAGAAAATGTGTGCAGTAACTTACAAGATATAGATATAGGAAAGGCTTCTCTAAATCAGACAGCAGTTGCTCAGGAATTAAAGTCAGCAATCAACAAGTGGGACTTCATTAAACTAAAAAGCTTCCATACAGCAAAATAATCAAGAAAGTGAAGAGAAAACCCACAGAATGGGAAAAAATCTTTACCAGTGACACATATGGCAGAGGTTTAACATCCAGAACATATAAAGAACTCAAAAAACAAGAATTGAGAAACTAAATGACCCAATTAAAAGATGGGCTAAAGATCTAAATGGAGTGTTCTCAAAGGAAGAAATGAAGATGGCTAAGAAACATCTCAAAAAGTGTTCAACACCTTACCCCAATCAGACTGGCTAGGATCAAGAGAACTAATGATACCAAATGCTGGTGAGGATGTGGAGGAAGGGGAACACTTATTCTCTGCTGGTGGGATTGCAAACTCATGCAACCTCTATTGAAAATAGTGTGGAGAACTCAAAAAAACTAAAAATGGACCTACCATAGGACCCGTTTATACCATTCCTTGGCATATACCCAAAGGACTCCTCCTATTGTAGAGACATTTGTACAATCATGTTTGTTGATGCTCTTTTCACAATAGCTAAGAGATGAAAGCAACTTAAGTGCCCCTCAACTGATAAGTGGTTAACAAAAATGAGTTTTACTCAGCAGTAAAGAAAGATGAAATCATGAAATCTGCAGGTAACTGGATGGATCTAGAAACTATTATACTAAGTGAAGTAACACAGACTCAGAAAACCAAACGATGTATGCACTCCCTCATATGTGGACCCTAGCACCAAATCCTTTTAAATTCCATGTCCGTTTTTTATATTTTATTTATAAATTTTATTTTATGTGTAGAAGTGTATTGCCTGCATGTATGTGAGTGCATCTGTATCATGCAATGCCACAGAGTCAGAAGAGGGCTTCGGATTCCCCTGGAACTGGAGTAAAGTATGGTTCACAGCCACCATGTGGGTGCTGGGAATTGAACCCAGGTCCTCTGCAAGAGCAGTCAGTGCTTTTAACTGCTGATCCATCTCTCCAGATGATGCTGTACAGTAGTCTCTTCTGCATGAAATAACTACCATCATCACGATTTCAGCTGTGCTTGATTGGAAACATCGTCACAATTGGGCTTGTTGATGGTTGTGCTCCATTAAAGGAGGGGTAAGCAGGGCCATTGGACCCTCACCAAAGTACCCAGCCACTCTTCCCACCCAACTGTATTTAATTTGGCCCTAATCACACATGGTCTCCTGGATTTGAGGAGGGCTAAAGTATATGATCTGGGGGAGGCTAGGAAGAGAAGGTTTGACCTATGCTGGGTAAAGGCTTTCCAGTGTGCATACCCTCAAGTCATTCATACACTTCAGCAACCCCTCAGTTATCTCAAAGTCTTTGAGAGGGAACTGACACTGATTCTAACCACTCCAACAGCTATCAAAATGCCTGAAAGCAAATCCTGAATCCATCACTCTACAGTCCAGCCTTGGCAAACAAAAGATAAATGAGGAGGAACCTAATAGAGGGTGCTTTTGGAAGTTCTCATCAAGAAATGCCTTTACTTCTCCTTTATCTCTCCTATTCACCAGTCAAGGACTTTTCCCCCTACAGAGTTATGCAATTTGGGAGTCTTTTAGACAGACCCATTGAAGGGGTAGCCCAATTGCCTCACCCCACATCCCTGTTCATAATGGAAGAAGCCAGAGCAGTCTGCATCCCTATTCCCTATCTGCAAGTTGGGTAACCTCCTCAGAGGATGGTGTGATAAGAATAGGAGGTAGGAATTGGCTAGGCAGTTAGTGTAAAAAGACCCCAAAGAAAAGTAGCCAGCTTCTTAGCTAAAAGTCAAAATGTCCTTAGGCCTCTTAGCAACATACTCGTCATAAGGCCAAAATGTCTAAAGTATTTGAGAGCTCTTATCTATTCCTTAAAAGATTTTAGGGCTACCTCTTCAGAGGGGGGAATGTTAGAGTAGCAAAAAGCCCCATTAAAATAAAAGAAGAAAGAGTATATAAAGTTATCAGAAAAAAGTGATGGGGAGATATGGGAGGAGATGGAGGGGAGGGAGTGGGCATGGATTTGATCAAAACACCTTATATGCTTATATTCCTGTATGAAATTCTCAATAAATTATTAAAAATAAATGAATAAATAGAAAATATTAAACTTACTCAGATCCCACATTCCCATACAAGCATTTATAAACTAGAATCATAGATGTACAACTGGAAATACACTTCTATGGCATCTCTTCTTACATCTAATTCAGTGAAGGATGCTTTGAACCAGCCTCTGCTTAAATACTTCCAGAGGTAAGAGGCTTGCTACCTCATGTGACATCCCACTCTCTTGAAGGACAGCTTCTATAGCTCAGACATTATCAAAGTTTCATTTCTGTTGCTGTGATAAAATATCCCAACAAAAAGCAACTTAGGAGGAAAAGAGTCTATTCCACTTACAATTATAGTGGTCCCTCACTGCAGGAAAGTCAAGGCAGGACCTTGGAGCAGCTAAGTCACATCCTCAATCAAAAGCAAAGAGAATAAACACATGCATGCCTACTTGTGCTCAGCCCGAAACCAGCACCCAAATCTAGGGAATGGTGCCGCTCACAACGGGCAGGTCTTTGACCTCAATTAACACAATCAAGACAATCCCCCACAGACATGCCCAGAGGCCATCCTGACCTAAAAGGTCCCTCATCAAGACACTCTTCCTAGGTGAGTCTACATTGTATTAAGTTGGCAATTAAAACTAATCATCACATACTTCCATCATTATACCAAATTAAAGATTTCTCTCCATAAATTTTCTACTGCTTTGTGTTATTTCTGTTAAATAACAGCAAAGAGTTAGCTTCCCTCCAGTCTATGTGTCAGCTCTTCAAGGATTGGAACACCATTAGCATGCCTCTCTTCAGTTATGCTTGTCTATAGTTCTTTCAGTGATTTCTCAAAATACATAACTTCCAGGTCCTTTGACATCCTGACTCCATTCTTGTGTACACTCCAGTTTGTCATCATTTTAAAATACAATACCCTTCTCACCTGCCCCTCCCAGAATTCACCTCTGAGATGGTCTGAGAAGCTCAGAACACCATGTGGTCAAAGGGCTGAGTGATGCAATTTCAGTGCTAAATCTTTAGATGTCATAGACTATTTTTCTTTTAACAAGTATCACATTTGAACAACAATTTTAGTACAATTCCCAACACAGTACATTTCCAAAACATTTGTGATATTAAAGCTTCTAACGATCAAAAACGCCCCAGAATGCTTTCACAGAAACCTACTGTATTGGGGCTGGAGAGATGACTCAGTGGTTAAGAACACTGACTGTTCTTGCAGAAGACCTGGGTTTGAATCCCAGCACCCACATGGCAGCTAACAACTGTCTGTAACTCGAATCCCAGGGGATATGACAGCCTCTTCTGTTCTCCGTGGGCATTGCAAAACATGGGTGCACTTGTCTACATGCAGGTAATACACATAAAATTATATATATATACATATATATATATATATGAGAAACCTATTGCACTGAGGTTCTTTCCTTTATACCCCAGGTAAAGGTGGTTTGGCATTTGTCTGTTGGTAACCCAAGCCTCATGGTTGAGCCCTCACTGGTTTGTTCTCACTGTAGAGCCAGTATCCAGAACCTTGTCTGTCATGTAGTAGGGACATAGCAAGAACTAATGAACAAACAAATCTGGATATAGAAATCTCCATCCATCCTTTTTACTTCGTTGTTGAATTTCAGCCATGAGATTCAGTTAGTTGAGGTCACTTGGGGTCTAGACTCAGTATTAATATATTTCTTAATTTATATTTCTTCTACATTTAATAAGATATTTTTTCAGACCTAAGACATTGATGAAAGCATGGGACAGACTGGAGCCCTTTGTGCTCAGTGAGAGACACCCAGGCGAGGTGACACAGAGTCAGCATCTATTCTCTGGGGCTGAAGCATCAAAGGCAACTTAGATATTATCAGCCCACTCTCAGAGGCTTTTAAAAAGCCTTGTTGAGGTCAAAAATAGTATTTAGCATGTTGAGACTTTGAAACTGACTCTTTTTCCCCCTAAGTCGAAATGGTCCAGAACTAGCAATTTCACATGGTTTGAATTCATGAAAAGTACTCCCTAAGAACTAACCAATGTTTTATTTCTTAATTACGAGAACTTTAATTAAAACATTTATTCTGGTTTAGCTGTGCTGTACCAAGAGTCTACTACCGTTCTCCTCTGAAAGCCACAGTGCTTGTCCACATCTTCTCCAACCAACTCCTCACCTTTATAGATTCCTTATTAATTTAGAATGTCATTTGCTTGAACCCAGAGGCCAAGACTCATTCAATAGAACTGAGGGTTGTATACCATAAGGCCTGTGTATACCTTGGACTCTCCTTCCACTGAACTTTTTTGCTATTTATGTCCTGAATGTTGATCTACTTACAGAAACTTTCATGTACATATAACATTTTCAAAATAAAACCCTACTCCTTTTAGATCCAGGTAGATGTATTTAAAGTGCCTTGGTGAGCATGAATATGAGGCATTTCTAACAGCAAACAGTGAAGCGATAAAATGCCTTCCCTCACCCCAAAGTATCAAATGACCACAAAACTAACAATATTGGTAAACCAAAAAGATTTCATAAAGCAGGTTTGTACTTGACCTTCAACTAATAAATGCAAATTTTAAAGGGTTGGTAGAAAACATTATTGAGTAAGCTCAAAGCTGTTGCATATATGAATTTAAAATGAATACACAGACACATAGAAAGAATGCCAAGCATTATAGACAGATATTATACTGTGTAGACATTTATCTGGAAGAAATCAGGAGAAAAAAAGTACAGAAAATTGTCTCGGGGTGGTTATTATTTTTTTAAAGATTTTATTTGCATTTGTATTTGTATTTGTATTTGTAGTGTGTGGGGTGGGGGTAAGGGTTGGGTAAAATATCCACAGAGGCCAGAAGAGGGTATCAGATCCCCTGGAGCTGGAGTTACAGGCAGTTGTAAGCCACCCCACATGGGTGCTGGAAAGCAAACTGCATTCCTCTGCAAGAGCAGCAAGCTTTCTTAACCTCTGAGCTATCTCTGTAGGCCCTGGATGGTTATCATTTTCAAAAGGCATAAATGATAAAGCTACAAAGTTATAGTTCAAAATATTCTAACATGAGTTTTGTTCTTTAAAAATATAAATGGATGCCAGGCATGGTTGCGCACACCTTTAATCTCAGAACTCAGAGACAGAGGCAGAGGCAAAAGGTTATGTGTGAGTTCATGGCCAGTCTGGTCTATATAGTAAGATCAAGGTCAGCCAGGGATATACAATGAGACCCCATCTCAAAACAATGTGCATATATAAGTATAAATAAATGAGTTGCATAAGAGTAACATACATGCATGGTATGCTATAGAATTCATTTCCCTAGATTTGTTAATTTACAGTTAGTAATAGAAGTCAAAAGTGGAACAGAGGAGAAAAATAATTTCACAATTGCAGCATCCTGATGTGTTTACTATTTTTAAATACATGAAAGCAATCTTTAAAAGCAGTCCAACATGTGCATTTATTAGATATCTAATAATTATTAATGTCTATAATTAAATTAGAGGAAGGGATTTATGACTTTAAAACTATCTAAAATTAGAAATGAGATTCTCTTACAAGAGACCTTAGCAAATGAGCCTTGGCCACAAAGATTTCAAATGAGCTTTTTTAAATGAGTGATGCTCCTTAGCAGACATCTCAACCTGACTGGTGACAAGCACAAAATTCCAGGTCATGCTTTCTCCCAAGGAAGTAATGCTGAACTCTCTGTTCTTTCAGAATCTTCAGGACTGTGCTTGCAAGGCCCCTTAAACTGTAAGTCATTTGTCAAGTTTTCTAATTTGCACTTTGTCCTCATTCACTGTGAATCATGTCCATACTCATTAGCAGAAACAGGGCACATTCAAAAAGGAAAGCAAGCCATTCCAGCCAAGCTATCCAGGTATTATTTGTAGGACTAATATACACAATAGGTTAAACAATGAATCTTCAGTGTTTAACTGGGATTGGGGGCTATCCTTGCTTTCTTTCTGTTGCTGTGATAAAATATCCTGACCAAAAAGAAACATAGGGGAGGAAAGGGTTTATTAGGTTTACAATTCCAGGTCATAGTCCATCACTGAGGGAAGTCAAGGCAGGAACTTGAAAGTGGTTGCTATTCCAGACAGCATTACCTATGACCAAGAAAACTCACTTCACAGCAGGAACCATGGAGAATGCTTCTTCCTCAGAAGCCTGCTTATTCTTAGCTAGCTTTCTTACACAGTTCAGGACCACCTTCCTAGGGATGGTGCTGCCCACAGTGGGCTGGGCCCTCCTTCACCAATCAGCAATCAAGACAATCCCCCAAGGCATGCCCACAGGCCAATTTGACATAGGCAATTCAGTTGAGTCATCATCCCAGATGACTCATAGTGTATGTCAAATTGACAGTTAAGGCCAACCAGGACAGGGGCCATGAATAGACTTAAGATTTCTCTTAAATTGGCAATATTTTGGAGCATCTTACCACCTTTCAGTTGATAGCTTTCATGCTTAACATTTTTAGGCTCACTAGTACTTTTATTTTCAAGTAGCTAGGAAGCACATGATTGGCCTATTGCCCTAAGTTATTTTCAAAGGCAACTCTCTTAAAAGAGATTTACAACTAGAGCAAAGGTGACAAGTTGACCTTTACTAGCTAAAAGACCTTTGTCATAAAAATCTGCTACTTTCTGGAGTGCAAGAGAACAATTCTCTTGGTTTTTTTTTTCATTTATTGCTATTGATATCAGTTCTGTGTCATTATAAGTACCATTTTGCAAGTCTGCAGAGAGCCGGGGTTTGAATCATGATGCCCTCAAAACACTACAGACATTAATTCCAAATGGAAAAGTCAGGTAAAGACAAGATTTTCTCTCATTTGCTGGTTCTTTTGGAGAAATGTTCTCCATGCTATTTGTTAAATTAACCAATACAATTTACTATCAGGTAAAGATGTATTATTATCCTTGCTTATTTCCTAGCTATTTAAATTTATGGAGGATTTTGTCACAAAGGAAACCACACATTCAAGTTCTTCCTCTGGCTCATCTCCCAACAAGCCTGAGCACTGGCTGGAGTGTATGTACACTTGGATAAAGAAATACTCAAACCATTCAGAGATTGCTAAACACAAGCTCTAAATTGACACTAATTTCTAGAAACGAAAATGCCACTGTGAGCTATCCAGCACTCACCAGAACCAGATGAGTCTAACATCAGTTCTACATTATGGTAGACCAACTGGCACATGGGCTTACATTGTAGTTATTCCCATGTCTGAATGGATATCTGAAAGAGACATGCTCGGGAGCTGAAAGAATCCTTATGGGTTGAGACCACTGGACCATACCTTTGTTACCAAGATAGTAAGATGGGAAATTTCAGAGGTCAGTCACCCCAAAGTCTTTAAAGGAGCAAGGATAGTGATACCTATCGTGTACCCAATTCACCAATTTGTCTTGGAACATGACACATCAGGTGACTGTGGGGTCAGAGTTTTCTGTGAACTGGGTGCTATCTAGTTATAGCCTAGGTGTCCACAGCAGCATCCTATCATAGACTGGATATGAAAAGCTAATGTCAAGGAAGTGTGGGAGGCTGAGAACATTGCAAAAACAGATTACTTATTTCTCAACTCGTACTGCATTCCTCCCATCTTTCCTTCCTGATACCCAGACTCCCAAAGAAGATGCTTGCTTTCCCTGTGGATCTCCACATTTACCCATTGCAGGAGAGGCCCCTACTAATCAGAAGGACAAAATAATTGCTCTCTGTGGTATCAATCAATCCCCTTCCTCAGTCATGTTAATATCTTCCTAATGGGCCCTGAATGAGGATGGAGACTACATTGGTTAACATAGACTTTCCCTAGAAATAACCTTGTTAAATGTGCCTAATCTGCCAATCTCTGACACCAACACTTATCCCCATGCATGGCACCATTTCCCACATAGGTAAAGACCACAGCCTGTTGACAACAAGGTCAGGATATAGAGTTGTGCTCACTACAATAGATACAGATTCTGCATATGAATTTGACTCCTTACAAAGTGGAATTTGGGAAGGGAAGGTTGTATTTAAACGCCACCATTAATGGCATCACCAAGTGCTTTATCATCATAGCAGTCTTCATAGTATCGCTTAGGACCCATGAACACATTTCATGGAAGTGCATCAGTGGGCTCATATCTATTTAACTGGCTAACTGAAAGGCAGAATTACTTACTAAGGACTCAGTTATGATAACATTTGAAATCCTGTACCCTAAACAGGGCTCTGTCTTACAGGAGTCAGCATATGCTTTGAGTCATATAATACGCTATAGTGCTAAGATTCTCATGGCTAGAATACACAGGTTTGAGAGTTAAGAAGTGAAAATATTACACTATATGTAATGATTGATGCTTCTTGTTGTGACAATCTTGATCTTCTAGTTTGGAGATTTCATTTCCCAAGAGTAAGGTGACACCTCTTCCATCAGAAGACACAGCAATGGCAACACTAACTTGAAAGATGAGACTGCAAGTAGACCATTTGTTCCATTACTTTTCCTGGAGATTTTATTTCTATCTGCCCAAGGTAAAGAGGGCAGAAGCAGACTAAGGAAACCACTGTTTTCAACTCTAGTTTGTTGAGTCAATGAGCTTACAGGGGTTGCCTGCAGGAGAATCAATGAGGGGGTACTTATGGAAACATGGATGATGTGGGCACATGCATCACCAAAAGCCCATCCCAGCACAGGTGACAGTTCACAAAAGCTGCATCAGGAGTCCCCTGTGCAATTCTCTGGCAGCTACACTGGGGAGGAGTCTTACCTAGCAATTGTTATTGCTTTTCTAACCTCTGGACCTCTTGAGGATTGTAAATTTCATGAGCCTCTGAGTCTTACAGTTTTCTTGTGAGCTTCAGGAGCTTGGAAAGTGTCTCCGAGTTCTCTTAGAGCCCCTTGCTCCTGAAGTGGGAAGAATAACCACATAACACATCTTTATCTGAATTTTTCATAGTTTATACCTTTGGGGCGGGGCAAATAGAGTAACTTACAAAAGCAAACAGCGCTCCACAGAAGATGAACACCCTGTGGCCTGTTCCACTCTGTGGCTCAGCGGCCACCATTCCAGATTGCTTCCATACCCCACCCACAGTCACCCCACACACAGTCTCTGTGAGCGTGGTCTCACCCCAGGTCGGTAAATGCCCCTTCTCACTTCCACATGGGAGAGACACCAGGACCATTTTTTTCCGGGCCTCTACCACGGCAGCCTCTGTCCCCAAAATGGCACCAACACGCTCCTCCCTCCTCAGCTAACTTGCCACAGCCAAGTCTCTGCAGCAGGCCCCGCCCCCTCAGCTAACTCTCAGCAGCCAAATCTCTGCAGCAGGCCCTGTTCCTCGGAGGAATAAGAGCCACCCCTTTCCTCCATGAAGTAGTGATTCAATCCGAAGGGAACAGTTACACTAACTATACCACTGAACCAACTGACAAGATGATAGTTACTCTTTGGGTTGGAGAAATTGTTTCTAATTGCTAAGGGAAAACTGAACTGCAAAAATGAGGCAAGAATATTTCTGAAACACAGTATTCTTTAAGGTGCCTCTTCATACTTCTAAGCAAGGGAGTATAGTGATTAATGAAAGCTCATAGCAACCAAGGGGGGAAAAGCAGGACAATTGAGAATTACATCTCAGAAAGTACTGGATTACTATATCAAGTCAAGGAAGGCCCCAACCAGTTAAGGTTCTGGCTGGGAGGCAGAAGGAAGAAACCGATAACCACAGTAGAATAGACACCACCAACACCTAATGACTCATTCAATAAAGTCTGTAGTAGCTTTGCATGTTTTCCACTTGCTTGATAATATATATATATATATGTTTATTTGTACATGCTAGCAATTTTCTTCGACTTCTATGTTCTTATTTTATATGTAAGTTACTGAATATCCAAGCTAATGTTATAATTTAGTTCATAGGTAGCAGACATGGTTAATCTTCTCAACTTAATGGGACTGAAAGACAAATAGGAGTTTAGAAAAGTAAACTTCCACATATGTCTATGAGGGATGTTTATATCTGGGGACGGAGAAATGCCTTCATGAGTAAAGTGTTTCCTGCACAACCTTGAGTTCGAACTCCCAGAGCCCATATAAAAGCCAGATGCAGTAACATGTCCATAATCCCAGCACTCCTATGATGGGATGGGAGCCTATGATGGGAATTGCTGGCAACTCATGGGTCAGCTAGCCTAGTGTGACCAGCAGCAAACAAGAGGGTCGGCTTCAAACAAGGTGAAAGGCAAGGGCAAACATCCAATGTAATTCTCTGGTCTTACACATGAACATGAGAGAGAGAAAGAGAGAGAGAGAGGAGAAAGAAATTATTATATCAAAAGGCTTTGGTCAAATCAATGGTTTATTACACTGATAGATTCAAAATTTGAATATACAATTGGGAAGTTACAGAATGGTAGAAGGCGGGACTAACTGTAGGATGTGGGCCATGAGAGCCATGCCTCTGAAATATGTATCTTGGCCCCGCACCCTTATTGGTATGCTCTCAGCTTCCTGGCCATCACTAGATGAGCTCCTCTGTTCTACCACACCTTTTTACCCTGATATTCTACATCACCACAGACCCAAGAAAATGGAGTCAAATGACCAAAGATTATTCCCACTGAAACCATGGACCCAAACCAATCCTTTCTCCCTTACATTATTTCTCCCAAGAATTTGTTACAGTGATGAAGAGTGTGACTAACACAGTAGCAAAATACCCAGTGGCATTTAACAGGATCTGATGGGTAATGAATATATAGGTAATAATAGGTATGGCCATTGGGACCATGTGCTTCATTTGGGGAACAGGCTAATGATATCCCCACTTCTAAGACAAACAGCTCTATCTTGCTAAGGAGAAATATAGAGTTGCAGGACTTCAGAGATAAGTTGAAAGCTGGGCACAGGAGTGTATATCTGTAACCCCAGTGCTGGCAGCAGTGAAATGGTGAGGGATAGAGATAGGAAGATTCTCAGAGATCATTGACCAGCTAACCTATCCTAACTGGTAAATGAATATACAACAAAGGTGCACGCACACACACGCACACACACACACAACACACACAGAGAGAGAGAGAGAGAGAGAGAGAGAGAGAGAGAGAGAACAGAAATTCAAGTATATATAGAAGTGTATGTGAAATCTAAGTAGCCAAACAGCTGGACTGTGGCAATTAGCAATACACAGCCCCAGACCTCTAGATCTACTCTTTATTGCTTTCTCTGTGACTCAGAGCTGTAAATATTTCTTCTTTGTCATCTGGCATGACTCTTTGTAGCTCACTGGTGCTGAAGATACACTGGAAGGGGAAAAGCCTCCCCTTCCTGGCTCTGGTTGCTCCTCCCTTGATATTCCTGCAGCCCACATGGCTTTGCCAGCATCATTTCTGGTCATCATTCACAGCTGGTCTCTCTCACACCTCACTCCTGCAGCGCACAGGTCCAGAAGCACCCAGAGGACAGCACCCATCAATGAACTTCATGGAGAGTGCCCTGGCAAGGCCTCTCCCAGTGAATGGCTTCTCCTGGCCTCCCTTTGGGCAGCTTCAAGGCAGGTTCTGGAAGTATAGTACCTTCCTGTAGACTCGTCACCTGGCATCACAGAGGAAAGATTTCCAGAAAGTTCTACAAGCACAGCACCTATCATCTCTATTGACAAGTCAGCCATGAGCATGCCTTCTCTAAATGGGCCTGAATCTCAGTTCTAAGGCAAAAGAGCCTTCCTTCTTTGGGTGTTCTACCTCAGCCCTGGAGACATGAATGCTTCTTATTCCTGGTATTTCTCTATTTTTCAGGATTTTATTTATTTCTTTTTAAGATTTATTTTTGTCTTATGTGTATGAGTGTTTACCTTCATCTGTTTATTTGTACCACATGCATGCCTGATGCTCTCAAAGGCCAGAAGAGGGCATCAGGTCCCCTGGAATTGGAGTTACAGAGGGGTGTAAGCTACTATGTGGGTCCTAGGAACTGAAACAGGATCCTATGCAAGAGCAAAAAGTGCTATTTCTCAGCCTCTCTATCTTATCATCTATCATCTTCCTCACAGTCCAAACCAAAAGTTGCAATTAGTTGCTCCTTATATTAAACTTGTCCATTTCAAATTGCTGTCATTTGTCCCCTGCTTAAACCCTGCTGATCTAGGCAAGCATAGATACATATCACACCTTTTGAAGGTGTATTTTTCAACTATATTGAAAAATAAATTATATTATTTTATTTTATGTGTATGCGTGTACTGCCTGCATGTAGATAAGTGCACCCGTGTTGTGCAATGCCTGAGGAAGACAGAGGAGACTGTCAGATCCCCTGGGACTGGAGTTATGGACAGTTGTTAGCTGCCATGGGGGTGCTGGGATTCAAACCCAAGTCTTCTGCAAGAACCACCAGTGTTCTTAACTGCTGAGCCATCTCTCCGGCCCATAAATCCTTTTTTTTTTTTTTAGGTTTTTAAAAATATACAAATGTCCTATTAACTGACTGTACCCCTCAAAAAAACAACCTTCCTACTCCCTGAAATGATGGTATTTGGAGATAGAGCCTTTGGGGAGAAATTTGGTTCAGAGTAAAGTCCCAATGATAGGAGATGACTGCTCTTACAGGTAGGTGAAAAGCCCGGGCAGCCCTGTTTGTGAAGCAGAAGTAAGCAACAACACTGTCAAGGCAGAGGCTCAAAATTATGATCCAGGCAGTTTAACCAGTTTTAATGAGATCTTAAAAAGTAGTTTTTCTATATTCAATGAAATTATTTAAAAAATCATGATACCAAAACCCACAAAAACTGTATTTACAAAACACACACACACACACACACAATTATAAAGATCAGACTACCTCAACTGACTGAAGACGTAAGAAAGTTTTTCTCTTTACAGTTTTGTCTGTGTTCTTTACAACACTTATGATGAATATTATACTATTTTAATAACAAATATTACACATTTTCAGAGACTTATATTTCAGAATTTCCAAAAAGTCAAATGTTTAATTTTCCAAAAACTTATTCTGTAAAAAATTACTTAAGAGAAAAAAAAATTACTTAAGGGATACATAGTTTTGCCAGGTGTGGTGGCGCACACCTTTAATCCCAGCACTTGGGAGGCAGAGGCAGGCAGAACTCTGTGAGTTCAAGGCCAGCCTGGTCTCCATAGCAAATCCAGGCCAGCTGGGGCTACAAGGAGACCCTGTCTCAAAAAAAGACCAAAAAAAAAAAAGAGAGAGAGAGAGATACATATATACATACAAAAACAACTGCAATTGCAATGTTATTTTATTTTAATAAGAGACAAGACTAATATTGTCATAATCAACCCATGTATGAATTCAATTATAGTCCTCTGGTCAGGATGGATGGATGGATGGATGGATGGATGGATGGATGGATGGATATAGATAGGTTATAAATAGATAGATGATTGATAGATGAGATTGATAGATAGATAGATAGATGATAGATGATAGATATAGATAGATGATTGATAGATAGAGAGATAGATGATAGATAGATAGATAGATAGATAGATAGATAGATAGATAGATGATAGATAGATGATAGATAAATTCCTTACAAATTTGATTATAACCAATGAGAGTGCATTATAGTTTTAAAATGCTGAGAAAGAACATCAACTTACACTTCAATCTTCCCTTTCCTTTGTCCAGGTCCCTGAGTAAATTATTATGTTATAAAAGACAAATCAAGAAACTATTTGTCCTTTATGCCCAAATGCAGCCTTTCTCCGGGTTCTCCCTGATAATGGCATTCAGCTCAGAGCAATAGATTGCAATAATTGAAAGCACACACTTATTTTAATTACATTCCACATTTTCCATTTGCCACCTTGTCAGAAGGATGTATGAATCACAATGAATAATTAGCTCATTGGAAGAGACCATGCATGAAGTCGAATGAAAGCCTAACAGTCGGGCCAGTGCTGCAGTGATCCCAACTGTCCCATCCCACTCAGACCTGAGCCACCCAATTACATGCCTTGCCCTCCATGCAGCAAGAAGAAGAAGGAGCACTGCTTGCTCACAAGACCTTCCTCGTACCATCTCCAAGCCAAGCTCCTGAGAGGCAAAAGTGCTCAGGAGCAACCTTGGTCACCATGCCTTCACAGCCTCACACTGCCCAAGGCAGCCCTTGCTAAAGGCTGGAGCTCATCGAGGATGGGCATACTTGCCTATGTGACACACTCTTATATGAGGGAGAAAAGCTCTTTCCAAGGGTTTGTGTCTCTTCCTTGCTCTAAACCATTAGAAGATAAAGGTGTTTATTTCTAATTGGAATATGCTATTGCCCAAACTGATGGTGATTTAAAGATTTAAAAAAAAAAAAACTTTCTTCCACAGGTCTGAGTCCTCAACTCATGTATCTTCTCAGAACCATGTGTGTGTGTGTGTGTGTGTGTGTGTGTGTGTGTGTGTGTGTGTGTGTTATATACAAGAACACCAGGCATGGTGATACATTGTCTATAATCCTAATAGTTGGGCACATGAGGTAATAGGATGGTAAGTTTCAGGCCATACTGGGCTACATAGCAAGATTTCTCTTAAAAAGTAAAAAAAAAAAAAAAAAAAGATAAAAGAAAGAAATAAAAAAGAAACTTCCCCCTAAAAAGACAGTGAGTTTGGGGCTTTTTTGTTTTGGCTTGGTTTTGTTTGGGTTTTTTTTTTTTGGGGGGGGGGGTTGTTCATTGTTTACTTAAGACCTGGACAGGTAGACTAAAATGTCCCTAAAGAGGCATTTGAAAGACAACAAAACTTCCCACTGAAACCCTTTACAATCCCCACCACCACCAGATTTCATTAAGTCACGCTACAGTTTATTTCTTTGGGTTCAAATCCTAAGGATTTATGATATAAACATATGTATATAATCTAGAAGAAAAAGCATATTGGGATAGAACTTCTTTATGGTTTTGTTTAGAAAACATTTTTAACTCCATTGAATTTGTTTTGAAAATCTGCATGCTGGTTAAGTTTGGACTTGTTACCAAAAAAAAACAGCCCCTGTAAAGAAAGCTTGTGTTCTGAGCCAAGTTTATGAGTTTGAGCTTCAGTGAAGTAGTTAATGAGTACATTAAACAATTGTGCTTAAACTGTCTGAAAATTCAAGTGTCAGGCAAGATCTGAAGAGGAAGAGGATGCTCTCCCAGCTGGTGAAGAAGACTGGAAAACTTGCCACTGCTTAGAAAATAGAGTAGTTGCAAAAGCCACAGCTCAGAGCCTGCACTGCCGTATTACTCTTCTTTTGCTATCTGTTGGAAGCAGAAAGGAAATTAAGCTATAATTATCAGACAATGACTTCAGCAGGCCACACAAAAATGTACTGAGTTGAAGTGGCCATTGGTGCTGTATCGTCAACATCCAAGGGATGCTGGACACATACTCATCCAAAAAGCCACGACCAAGAACATCCGATTGTGTCAAGAGTAGATGTGAGGAATGTCTATAACCTGAGTTTGGACAGCTTTGAACCAGTTAGATTAAACAGAGATGGATAAGCATTGAAAGGAAGAAACAGTTTTGAATTGGAAACTTTAAGCCCTGTACTATTTACATAATTCATATGATGACTGCTTATTAACAGTATCAAATCACAAAAGGGTTGAAAATCTTTTTCCTGTCACCTCTCCAGTTCCCATCATTACCTCACTGAATACCGCCATGTAACTAACTGTAAGATAAGAAGCAGATACCAAGTTCACTTCAGATCCTTCTACAGAAGGATCTGTCAGGAGGCGACCCCATTCCAGCTCCCCTCTCTCCTTCTGTGGTTACATTCCAGGCTGAATAGCCCTTCCTTCCTGTGGCTAGCACTTTTAATTTCCCAAAGTCAATTTCTGGATGTCAACACCATTAATACCATTCTGCATAGTTTGACCATTAATACTACCTAGCTGAATGGACCTCAGCCCCTAACACTTTGTCACCTCCCTCCTCAGCATGATGAAAATCCCAGCCTGTGAAAGAAGTTTGCTCTGTTGCTGTCTCTGAGAGCCTTTCTTCAGTTTGTTCCAAAATAAACATATCCCCTGCCATGGAGGCACCCCCTCATCTCTTCTTCTTACAATGACTAGTTAGCCCAAACTGACCTCAGACCATTCATCCAACCTCTGTATCACCTGCTTTCTGAAAAATCCATCTTCCATTTCACTAATTGGTACCAATTCTTCTTAAATACTAGCCTCAAAATATTTTCAAAAGAGAAAATATTTGAAACAGCTGTTGTGTAGTCACTGATCTTCAGTCCAAATAACATGCCTTCCATCATTTCTCATATGAAATGGCTTCTAGTCTTTGAACCCCCTGCAACGGCATTCCACTTTATTTCAGAATGTGCTACCAAAAGATTTACTGCACATATCCTGTCTTCAGCAAGAGACAGAAGAGAAATGAGCACCCTCTTGCTACTGGTTAATTATTTTCCTAGGAACACAGGCAAAGTATAGGACAGGTACCCTTACTTCCTGCCCTGTGCTGTGGTAACATCACCTTTCCCTCATTCTGTGCCATGAACTTGGTTTTTCAAACCCAGAATTGGACCTTCCACTGTCCCTGTTAAATTCAGACCTGGCTTGATCTTCCCAAGGTCTTCCTTCTCTAATCTTATTCTGTCATGCAGTGGGCCTGCTGGGCCTCCAGACCCCTACTGCTAACAGGAGGGACAATTAGGGAGTTCTTCATGCAGCTCCACAGGCCAGGGGACACCCCAAGAAGTGGATTCCTCCAATGCTTGTGGATAACGTTGGGTTGAGGCCTTGCCTGCTCATCTTCCTCATATAAGGAAAGACACACTCCATAAAATCCCGAGGCCACATCTCTCCCACCCCTTGAGTCAGTATTCCAGATGCGACTTCAAACCCCTCTCTGCCCACCTTTCCCCAGAAATGAAGACATGCCAGCCACCTTCTCTAGAAAACAGTGTCACTTTCTGCTCTTCACTTTACAGACCGGCAACTTTTACCAGCTCCTTCTCCAGGCTGACTTACAACAAGGAAGCATGAAGTCAAACCTTTACAAAATGCTTTAAAAGTAACTTTAACAGAATACACAAGAGAGGGAAACAGTAAAGAATCTGGAGCATGAGGAGAGTGCGAGCTATATCCTTCTTCTGGAAATTTCCTTAGTATAGTGTGAGGGGTGGGTGTGTGGGTGTGTGATAGTCACATATAGAGCATGCACTGTTGGGAACTCATAACAGTTTCCTTCCTGTATCACTCTCCACTTCATTTTTTGGAGCTAGGGTCTCTCACTGAGCTTTGAGCTCACTGTTTTGGCTAGGCTGACTAGCCAACAAGCCCCTGAGGTCTGTCTCTGCTCCCAGCCCTATGGTTATAGACACATGCCATAACACCCAGCTTTATCTCTGTGGTGGTGATTCAAACTCAGGTCTTTGCACAGTAAGCACTGTATCCAATGAGCCATCTTCTTAGCCCCTATCTATCATACTTTTGAGGACCAGCTCAACTGTTCCTACCTTTTGAAGCCTTCTCAAATGTGCCCACATCATCACAATTAACTGATGTCCCCTCTACCCTCGATGTATAATACTTGACCATTTATTTCTTAATGGCTATCTCAGCCCTCAGACCAAATGTCAAAGTATCACAGTCTTTATGTTCAACTAACCCTTATTTTATTTAATAATGGTCCCAAAGAGCAAGAGTCATATTGGCAATTCACATATGCCAGAAAGAAGCCATAAAGTGTTTCCCTTAAGTGAAAAGGTGAAAGTTCTTAACTGATGGGGATTTTTTTTTTTTTCTGAGGCTGCAAACGTCTGCTGAAAGAATAAATTTCCCCTCAGTAAAATGATAAAGAGAAAAGACAGTCATGCTAGATTTGCTGTCACACTCCATACTGCAAAAGTTATCACCTCAGTGCAGGAAGTTAGTTTAAATGAACATGACGTCATAGAGTTCAGTATGATCAGCAGCTTCAGGAATCTTCTAGGGGGAGTCTTAGAATGTGTCCCCCATACATGGAGGAAACTGCTATAGTCTCTCTTGCAACCACTGAGTTCTTTCATGTCAGTGTTATAGCAAGTATAGACAGCATAGAGACCAACATCTATAACAGGCTACCAAGAAACTAGATGGTAACTTTTTATTGCTATACCATAAAGGAACACGATGCATTTGGGTTAGCTCTGATTTGAGCATTATACAATGTATATATGTATCCAAAAATAAATTTGTCACATCATACTCCATAAATAGGTATGTTTTGTTATTATGTATCTCATAAACAGATTTGAATTACAATTCTCTACACACAAGCTACTTATAAAAAGAGGTGACTGGCAGGACTTAGCTAATGGGTCATAATTTGACAACTCTTTTATATTATGCAGTTATCTTTCATGGATCCTGTGAATTCCTTGACAGCATCTCATTCATCTTTGAAACCTCTACAGATCACACATCATAAGGCTGCCTGGATGTTTGCAGAAGGTATAAATTGGCAGCAATCAGAGGAAGCATTGCCTATGTCTTGCTGAATTCCAGGTTGACAAACCCCTACCATACTTTTGTCATCCGTGATCCAGGATCTAGGCGGGAAGAAAAGATTCACCTATCCTGATCTCTAGCTGGAACCTGGTCACCACTGCTTCAATCTCTGTCCTAACGCCACAGTCCAACTTGAAATCGGCATTGAGCTCACTGACATGTACTTTGTGGGCCCCATCTTGTTCCCACTACCCCACGTGAATACCGAACAGTGTGGGCACTTGCCCATGTCTACTCTTCTGGGATTTCCTTTTCATAGTTCCTCAGCAATTATGAACATCAGCTCTGGTGACTCATGGTATAACATAGATACTTTTAAAAAGCTAGACGTCCTCTTGAAATGCCACCACCCTTCATCACTTTCTATTCTATCTTTTGACATTCAAAGAAAGAGTATTCATAATGTAAAAAAATTAAAAGACACGGACTGAGATCAGATTACTTTTGTTAAACAATCAATAATATGCTAATTTTTATTTGCTCTGAAAATGGCTCTGCAAAAAAAAATCTATTTTTATCCTTGTCATTTTTCCAAGTTTTAACTCAGTTGACATTTTGGCTTTGATGACAACATGCATACAGACACATACTACCCCCTACTGCTTCCCTTATATACCTTCCCTTCCTTCTTTTTTGTGATGTTTTTCAGAATCTGAACTTCTTCTCTCTTTAGCTCCATTTGTTCATTCAGATGATTGGCAACAGGACAGTCACAGAGTTGGTGCTAGAATTATAGGAATCTGTGCCCATTGAAGAATAGCTATTTTTGACCTCCCCCTGTCAGACACTATGCTAGGCCTCAGCAAGGCCAGCTCTGAGTTGTCAAGGGTACCTCCACATCTACCAGGATCCTATACAATTCCTCCAGCTTTTTTCCTTCCTCCTCCTCCTCCTCTTCCATTGATTCTCATTCTCCTGCTTTGTGGAAAGCATCAACAGCCACGATGCTGGCTCCAGAATTACAAGAAGAGTTGAGGAATAGTGACAATGGGGTTGATGCAAGATTTGGTCTTGCTTTGAGGTGGCAATAATTCTAAACAGATGTCTTTTAACTATAGCATATGTATGTCACAGACTAAAATAGTAAAATCAGTCTGCTTTCCCATTTACATGATAATAATATACTCTCCATATCATAAGTAACATTTTAGTATTTATCCAGTATTAGGGCTAGGTAGTGAGATATTGGAAAATAGTGGGGTTAGGACACTAAAGCCCTCTAAGCAACCCCCTTGGTGCCACATTTTCAGGGTTACAATCGCTTATTAGTTTCCTCTTTCACATGCCATCATCCCTCCATGTTACATTGCCATGAAACAGCAAGCCTCGTTTCTCTGAATTTCTTGATATCTTTTTAACACAGTTTGACACTGTTCTTGCCTTCCCTGTCAATTATGAACTCTTTCCACATAGAGGCCTGTTCTTCCTGATCTTCTCTACATCTCCTAGAAAGCAGAATCGACTTCCCTACTGGCCAGAATCAGAACCAGCTTGGCAGGTTTCTTGACTTCCTCTCCTTTCAGTAGAGAAAATATCAGGTTAGAAATGTTGGAGATGAGGGCCAGTGAGATGGCTCAGCAGGTAAAGGTGATTGCTACTAAGCCTGATGACTTGAGTTCAATCCTAGGACCTACATGGTCAGAGTAGAGAACGAGCTCTTTCTGATTGTTGCACACACATAATGGAGTAAATAAATAAAATATTTTTAGGAGAAAAACTTTGGTGATAATGTGCTTTTGACCAAACTTATTTGGGCAGACACCCAAAGAATCACAGCCCCCTTGGTTCTGCCATGGGCTATAACAATGACCAATTTTTTCAAAACCTTAATTTCCACTTCTAAAATTATATTGGCAAAAATCAGAAGTGTGTTCCAGAAAACAATCTGTGCATGATCAAAAATAACTATTTCTCAGCCCAGCTCTGTCAGACACTGTGGTAGGTATGAGTGGGGCCAGCTCAGGGCTCTGCCGGGATCTCCACATCCCAGGATGCTGTGCAGTTCCTCCGGCTTTTCCTTCACTGTTGCTTTCTTTCCTCCTGCTTTGTCTATTCTTATTCTCCTCCTCTATGGAAAACACCATCTACACTTTATCCACAGAGGAACCAACACACCAGTGAGGACTTTAAGATACAGTACGAAGTCTCCTGTCCAATCTTTCTCCTCTGCTGCCTCCTTTAGTTTCCACAGTACAGGGGTGATCACTCACTCACACACACACACACACACACACACACACACACACACACACACATTCATCATAACCCCTTCTAGAACTCCCACCAAGCTTTTCATTTGACCTAAAGGATAAATACCAGTGCAAGACTAGCTCTCAATACTAGATATTATTCCACACAAGAAGAAATCTTCTGTATTACAATCATTTAGTTCTCATTCCACTCATGAAGGCTGGTCATTCCTCTTATTTTCATTTCATCAGATCCTCTTGACTGAGGGAAACAAGCTGTCATTCCTGGTACCACCCAATTCTGTCTCCAGCAATCCCACAAAATGGTTGGTGGAGACCATCTGCCTCCAACAGGGTTCTTTTCCCACCTCCTCCAAGACTGGAGTGGACAAACAGCAAAGAATACATAAGGGGGGGTGCTTTTGTCAGTTCAGGATTAGCAACCTTTAAACAAGATAAACCCATAAACAGATTGCCACATAGTATTTGACCTTTCAATTGACCAGGTTTGAACACTTGGTAGCCCCAGGATGCCACCCAAGAGCCTTTAGAGTTCTGAGAAGTGTTACAACTCAGGGAAGTATTACAGGTCAAAACTTCTCAGAGGGCTTCAGGGTGCCAACCAAGGGCAGTCCTTTGCAGCATAAGTCTGCCAGTCAGCAATGGAAGAACAGGAGCAGCAGGTCTCCCATCTCCAGCAGGTGTCAGAAGCTAGAGTCACAGGACTCTGGAGCAGTGGGTCTTGGAAAATGGAATCAATTGTGAGAAAAGAATTCCAGTGGGTCTTGGAAAATGGAATCAATTGTGAGAAAAGAATTCCTTTGGGCAACCCAGTCGATTACAGAGGTTTGGAGGCTGAGGCAGGGACCAGCCCTTCTGCTTGCAACCACTGGTTGGGTTCTGGGGGCTGGCTCAAGTAACTCCCTGTACAAGGCAGAAGATTCAGGGCTTGCTCTGGAGCCTCCAACAACTCTGTCCCTGGGAAGTCTTGAAAGCAGTTGGACTTTGTCAATAAGTAAGTTGCTAGGCTCCATCTCTTGTCTTCCTTCTCTTCTTCCTCCATCAGCTCCTGGAGAAACTCTCTCTGCAGCCTTGGATTGTCTTAATTTATAGAGGTACAAGGGTGCCAGCTGGGCCCTGATTGGCTGAATGTGGGTATATAAGGTGAAAAATAGGACCAATCGGGGGAGAGCTATCAAATCTGTGGGGGGAGGGGAAGAACCCCAAGCCTGCCAAAAGTTTCCAGAAATTTGCAAGTCAAAAGTTGCCTGAAGTTCACAATCCCCAGATAGAATCCCCTCTGGAGAGGCAGGAAACAAGGAAGTTTCTCTACACTTGGTTGCTACATCACCCTTGCATGCTGCCTGTTGCTTCCCAACTGCTTTGCTCTGGCTGGTTGGTGTTTCATTTTGTAGTTGCTGCTGCACTAACAACTGTCAGCAACCCACTCTTCTGCAGCTCCTTTGACCTCCAAGGACCGTGCCTGCCAGCTGTGAAAAAGTTTTGTATGGGGACGGGGCAGCGGTCACCTACCCCTAACACCCTAATGTTTCCTCCTTTCCCTGACCTTCAATTGTCTTCTCCACCACAGATCAGCTTGTAGCCTTCTCCAGACACCTCCACAAGTTCTAGCTTGGCTTTCCTGGTACAATCTTATTGCCCCACTGCCTACTAGAGACTAATCAAGGAAGAAACGTTCCCCACCCAGGACTACAGTCCTTGCTCAACTCCTGCCACTTCCATGTCTAAGTCCAAGTCTTCCATACTCCAGGACACTCTTTCAGTTTGAACTCATCCTCACTTTGCTGGATATTGTTTCTCAAGCTTGGCTAGCTGCAAATAAGCCCTTTGAGAGCTGTGTAGAAATGTGTTGAAGGAAAGTATAAGAAAGTGGCAGAAGCCAGACCTGGTGATGCAAGCCTTTAATCCCTGCTCTTGGGAAGCTGAGGCAGGTGAATGACCGAAAGATCAAGGCCAGCCTGAGATGGTCTATACAGAGTTCTAGGCCAGGTGGGGCTACACAGTGAGACCCTGTCTCAGAAAAGGAACGGGACAGGGAAAGGAAAAGGAGAGACAGACTGACAGAGAGAGAAGCAGAGCCTCAGTTGCTACCATTCAAGCTCATCAACCACCACCAAGAAAGCTTACCTGATCCAAGAAGCTATTTGAAGGAAAGCATTGCTGTGGCCATATATAGTTGTTATCATTAGCTAACAGGTATATAATATATTGTCATACAACATACATATATCTCTAACTTATTTGTCTTGCTTATCTATGCCCCCTTTGTTAGGATCCAAATTTCATGAAAGGCATTTGTTTTTGTTTTTTAATTTGCTGATATATCCAAACAATTGAGAAGAACGTCTAATATATGGTGCTCAAAAAATGTTTGGTGAATGAGTGGACGATTGAATGAATATATGAGCGAATACAGTCTCACTGGGAAATCTTGTTTCCTGTGGGTTCACAGATGCCCAATTTATATATTAAGGCTTTTTATTTCAAGCAAGAGAAACCACTTCTGGCTTGGTTAAGAAAGAGAGGAGGTTATCTAGAAGGTGTTATTGGCTCCCATAATTTTGTCTGCCCCCCCATCCCCCCCAGAGCTGAGGACCAAACCCAGGGCCTTGCACTTGCTGGGCCACTGAGATAAATCCCCAACCCCTAGGCTCCCATAATTACGAAAGTAAGGAAAACATATTTGGAAAACAGAAAAATGGAGTAATGGGCACAGTCCGGTCAGACTAGAAATGAGGGACCCCATACTTTGGTGTCTGTCCTGCTCAGTTCCATACAGGCCCTCCACCTAGCTGTGCTGGGTCCAGGTCCCACCAAGCCAGGGAAGAATGACAACAGACTACAGAGCATAGGAAAGGAGCCTCTTCCCCAAGGAATTGTTAAGAGAGAGAAATAAATCCTGAGCAACCAAATATACTAATTCTCCAACCGAAAGATCAGGCAGGCAATTAGCTTGGGTTTACTGGCTCCTGTTCCCTCACTAACTCTTAAACAGCTTTCCCTCCCAAAAGAGAATTTTAATGTATGTTATTCTGCAACTGCATGCTTAGATAAGCAAAAGCAAATTGTATTAGGAACTTATTAAACACTCTGTAGAATGATGCTTTAAATATACTTTCAGTAAACTTTAGCAGTTAATACTATAAAGATGTGAAATATATTGACTCATTAAAAAAAACACTCATACTTAAAGCCCTCTCTAGTGGCCAATCACAACTCTGGGCTCTGTTGATTTATGACCTTGGCCACTAGGGCCTAGCCACTTAATCCTATAATCAACATCAATCACTAATTTTTATTACAGTATTTTGCAGGCTGATATATATATATATAAAATCTCAGTATTTCTCTTGAGGATAAATTAGATACCCCAGAGTGACTCTTGCAAATAAATACTGTGGGCCATAACTCTCTGTGTTACAGTCCACTCACAGAACTTCATTCTATAAGTGCCACAGAAGCTAAAAGCAATTGTATAATATAAAAAAAGAAATATCCAAAGTGATTCACAGACCATAATGGCTAACTAGTGACCGAGTTAAAGATTTTTAGTAGTTCAATGACAACATGTACTTTCATTTATGTCTCCAGTGGTTGTCATCCAAAAGATATTAAGTGTGTCCAAATATCCTTCAAGACAGATCATAACTCACCATTAAGATGATGCAAGGCCCTATTAGGTTGGTAGGCAGACTACCCCATTGGTTCAAGGTGCTTATCCCTGTGCTTGCACTCAATAGTGAAAATGTAATGGCCAAACAGAAGACACTGCAGGATGGCTAATTGCCAGATATACCACCAATAAATCAGCTGGACCCATTAATATGTAATGGGGCTCAATTTACTGTTAATTCAGATACTCCCGGCAAACCCAGGGAGCTCTTTAAAAGTAACTGCAGTAATAATTCCCCTTTATGTAAGTCAAATAAAATTAGCATTTAATCCTGGAGTTGTGTTCTGTAGAAATAATCATTATGGTAAATTATTGAAGTATTTTTCAGCACAGACTCCAGGATTGTGGAGTCCTGGGTTCATTAGTCCATCTTGGCTAAACAACATGGCTCCTCGTCTTTGCTTTCCTGTGTTTCTGTTGGTAAAGCAGGAAGGCCCAAACATTCCATAAGTAATTCACATATCCAAGTTAACTGCTATTAACTACTATCACAAAATATTATGTTTCCTTTTGTAAAATCTATATATGTGAATGGCACATATTTTTCTTTTTTAAATGTTTTATTATTTTTTATTTTATGTGTATGCATGTATTGCATGTAGGTAAGTGCATCCATGTCATGCAATGCCCACAGAGGACAGAAGAGGCCGTCGAATCCCCTGGAACTGGAGTTTCAGACAGTTGTTAGCTGCCATATGGGTGCTGGGATTTGAACCCGAGTCTTCTGCAAGAACAGCCAGTGTTCTAAACTGTTGAGCCATCACTCCAGGCCCCAAGCACATATTTTTCAATTAGAGGGGTATAACATAGTGTTCAAGAAGGAATGTAAGAGTTCACTATGAATTGTGGAGTAGGAGGCCATTTTCTCTTCTAATCTTGAAGGTTTTCCTCTTTCTTTCTCTGACTAGCTGTGGAAGATAATGAGATACAGGCTCCCCTAGGGACTGACACTTCCTAATCCACTTTGAACATTTGCTATGATACTGGTCAAAAATACAGTGAAAAGAATGCTTGTGTTTTCTGTAGCATCTTTTTCTTCCCATGCATTCCTGGGACTTCATCTCAAGCAAAGGGCTTCAGTATCAACACTTAAAAACATCCCAACTTCTCTCCCTGGGTTGTTGTGAGAGCAAATGAGATGATAGTATTTTATAGAACAGTAAAACGTTGCACACATGCTGGACACGTGTAGGAGATTATTAATACAATTTAGGAATCACAATAATATGCACTTAAACTCTTCATAAAAATAATCCTTCATAGTCTATTAATCCAAGTCCTGTCTGAAGCCCTGTATTCACACATGCAGCATGTCCTCTGAGAACTATTCTGGGTTGTGTAATGTATACATTCAAAAAACATAATCATGGGACTGGAGAGAAAACCTAATGGCTGAGAGCCCTTGCTTCTCTTGTACAGGACCTGAGTTTGGGTCCCAGAACCCACATCTGGTGGCTCACAACTGCCTGTAACTCCAGCTTCAGAGGCTCTGACACACTTTTGCCTTGCACGGGCACCTGCACACATGTTGCATATGCTCACTCAGACACACACATACACATAATAAATATTTTTAAAGTGTTAAGAATATATTTGTAAAATGCAAACATTAAAAATGATAATGCTTGGCAAGTTTCTTATTATTTAGAAATGCTAACACTCTTTTGTCATTAAAAATGTGATTATCTTTACTATTTATAGTTCAAGTTGCAGAAAATTTAAATAGATTCATTAGCCTAAATAGTACTGGGTATTTTTCTTCTCTGGGATCTGTTAATGGCCTGTTCAGTAACAGGGTGACTGTAACCATCAACCCTGAAGCTCTTTGGTGCTTAGCTATAATCTGTAAGACTTTCTAAATAGATAGAAATAGGCTTCAGATTGTGGCCTCATGGTGCACAGTGTGATAAATTTAAATTTTTTTAATGACCAGCTAGGAAGGACCTGAGTCCCTGATAGGCTAAGAGACTATGAAGTATGGAGTAGGTGCTCAGGCTTCCTGGAGCACTTATCTGCAAAACCAGGGCAGTAATAACACCTGCTGCCTTAGGTCTCAGTGGAAGGTGAAGGAATGATTTATGTGATGGCACTTAAAAAGAACTATGTTATTATTGGAGCTATTAGTATGCAGAAGGCCCACAATTCCATGGGAAGGTAAAAACAACCCCCCATTATGGCTTTGCTCCTAATTTTAGACTGCAATCAAGCTCAGCTACGGGGGATTCAGGAGAGGGCAGATTTCCGGGCCAGGCCCACACGCCTGGAGCTCAGAAGCAGCAGCACCTTCCAACGGCCTGGGTTCTGCCATCAGATCTCTACCACTTACCTGGGGTTCAGCACAAAGCTGCTGAACTCTCTCATCTTCAGAGAAAGGAAGTGTCCAGCTCTTCCCCAGGGAGACAGCGGAGGGCTGCTTTGGAGGATTCTATAGCAGGGACCACCGAGAAGAAGGCTCACAGGGGGGAGCCCCTGAAACAGCAGCCTGGGTAGAAAAGAACGCTGAAGCGGGGCGGGGCGGGGGGGTGGGGCTTGGAGAAAGAGAGACTGTCAAAGGTCTCAAACTCAAATGCTTTCTGAGGCTAAGCCATACTGGACAAAGCCGAACAAATGTGGGCAGAAGTAAACTGGTGAGAAAGTGCTGTGCCGAGAAATCGGCGGCCAGGGCTAGATCATGGCTACTAGGGGGAAACTGACTCTTTAAAAATTGAGAATCTGGGTGTTTATGTAAAGAACGTGTCCCTGGATAGGACTCCTATATTAAATCTCGCTCACCCATGGCTCAGGGTCCATTACAGAAGAGGGGGCAGAAAGATTGTAAGAACCAGAGTTGATGCATGAACTTAAGACAACAGAGTCTTCTGGGCCTCTGGGAACTTGCTCATATGGTGACAACAGGCACAGGACCCATGTAAACTCAATCAGACAAAAAGCTAGCCTGGGATTGGGGAAATGGGCAGGACAACCCAGCCTTAGCCAAAGAACTACTGGTAGCTGATTACTGCTGGATGACAGAGAGTTGATCTTCTTTGAGAGAGAGAGTCTAGGTAGGCTGACTAGACCCCAGTGTATGAACTTGCACTGCGGGACATCTGGGTACACTAACTTGACTCAATAGACCTTAAAATATACTCCAGAATGCATGAAATCTCGGGGGGAGGGGAGCTATGGGGGAGTACAGATGGAGGAAGGGGTATAAAGATGATTAAGATGTTTTGTATGAAGTGCACAAAAATTCAATAAAAAATATACATTGAAAAATAGATCATTTTTAAAAATATAAAATACAGAATTGGCTTAATGTCATAATGAGCGGTTACTTATTTCAATACAATAATAATACATAAGGAAGCATATTAACAGGATGTATGTGTGTGTACATACATATATATTTATATATTCACACCGCTATTCAATGAATAGAATTGTGCATTGTGGATTGTGAATAATGTACATTAGTATGACATTTACATAATGCTCCTATTGTGTGCACTATATGCATATACTATACATACATGCACACACACATGCACATGCATGGGTATGAATTTCTACTATTATTTAGTTAATAGGTCAACCCAAAATGGATAAGGAAAATTGTTACCAATCCAGGTATTCCTCAACATAAAGCATTTGCTGGACTCTAATTTTTTCAGAAAATTACTGAAAAACAAACTAAAACAATTAAAAAGAAAATGCTCTCTAGCAAGCAAATAGAATCACAGTAACAATGTGATCAATTTAAATTGTGTAATGATACCTTCTTTCAGGGAAACCGAAGCATTTTATAGATATCAATTTTCCTAAGAGAAAACACAGGCCACATCTCTCCCGCCAGTGATTCTTGGCTGTTATGCTATGCTGAACCATTATCTGGTATGTGGAGAATTTTATATTAACCACAGGGAAAAAACTGAATCAATAATGTTGCTTAGAATGGACATGGCACTTTTCATCTTCCCAGTGCTTTACCAACACTAACGAATTAAGCCTCCCAGGATCCCAGTGGGACTGTGAAAGAGTCATAATCTGCAACCCGGGGAAGGGGAGAAACAGGAGGCCCATCCACTGCCCTCTGCAGGGCAGAATTGGAGAGGACTCAGCAAGTCAGATGCTACACCTCGCCCAAAGCATGCATAACCTCTCACCCCAGCCTCACTCTGTCTTCAGAGAACAGTGGTCTTGAAGCTCAGGCGCCCCATTGTCTGAGGCAGCATAGAGAATGTGTTTTCAAGTCAAATATCTATCAATCAACACATATTGATTTTCTTTAATTATATGCACAGAGCAGACTTGCTTCTGAAGAGCTTATGTGATTTGAAAAATGTATCACCTATTTGTCGGGCATGGATAATTTATGAAGGCCCATTCATTCAAGGTCTGTAGTCCAAAGCCAGCAATTTGTGAGTTATTAACATGTTATTAGATATACCCTATTAAGATTTGCAGACATCCAGCCTCTTACACAAAAGCAAGAGAGACACTACATAAATTTTCACTTGCGTTATTAGGCTTAGAGGATTTCTTATTCTAACAGCACCCCATGAATCCATCCCAAGGAACAGCCTGACACAATAAAAACCATCAAAAAATTATCCTTAATTTTAAACCCTTTAGTTTAAACGAAGTCTGCTTTAGACGAACCTCTCTTTAGAATATGTTACAGTGCTTTCCTGTGCATACAGCTTGTCAATTAAATTCAACAGGAATTCTTGGCAATTTTTATTACCAATATGTCCTCTTGAATTGGGAATTACACAATCTATTTTTCAGGTAACCAACTTAAAAATAATAGTACTTAATTCATGAGGCAGCATGCCCTTCACAGTATTACTAATGCTAAGTAGCATTCTATTTAAATATGTCCAAAGATATATGGCAAGAATTTCTGTTAACCTGGTAAGATAATTATCTTTATACCTATCATAGTTATATGTATAGCAAAAATACAAGAAGGGGTGGAGGAAACCATTGCCATCCTAAAAAGTGACACCTGGGTTTATAAATGTTAAGGGCACTGACTACTCTTGCAGAGGACCCGGGTTCGATTCCCAGCACCCACATGATGGCTTCTATCTGTCCTTAACTCCAGTTCCAGGGGAATCCAAAGCCCTCTTCTGACCTCCGCAGCATTGCACGATACGGGTGCACTCACATACATGCAGGCAATACACTCATACACATAAAATTAAAAATAATAGTCCCAGGGGATCCGACAGCCTCTTCTGTCCTCCATGGGCATTGCACGACACGAGTACACTTACCTATATGCAAGCAATACACGCATACACATAAAATAAAAAAAGTAATAAATAAAAAAATATTAAAATTGAAGCTGCTTCAATTTAATCTCTACAACTCTAATTTCTGGCTAGTGGTAGTTAATAAACATGCATTGTTCACATGTTCTTAAACTTGCCCGACACTGGGACCAGCAGGCAATGATGCAGACACAGATCACAGCAAGGGGATCAAGGAAGGCTTCCTTGAAGAAGGAAGCTAATGCCTAAAGCTGAAGGATGCTTAGGGTAACAGCCATGGAGGCAGCAGGGAGAGACCACTGGCCTGAAAAGCAAGGGAAAAGAACAGGGAGCAGGAGCATGGCTGGGGGAGAAGTCCAGCAGGCTGGAGGGGAGTGGGACTGGATGCTGCAGGGCTCCTGGCCACAGTGGGGCCTGGGTTTCTTCAGCAGGCAGCAAGGGGCCCACGGAGACTCATAAGCATAGGGAGCAGGCAGAGCCAGGAAAAGGACCTCAGAAAGAGAAAAAAAAATCACTATAAATGAAAAAGCCCTGAGAGTCTGGCTTTTTCTCATAACCTATCTTCAATAAGAGTTTGAGGTGATGGTTTCAAATTTAAAAAGAGAGGTCACCTTCTCAAAAGCACATGAAATAAACTCAGTAGCCTATCACAGTGCTACTGTGTCTCTCTGAGGTCATAAGACTAAAATGAGAAAATGTGGGACAGAAAGAAACTATAATACAGTAAATGTATTTAATAATTCCTGTCTTCCAAAAGTCTGAAGAAGCCACACCAAATGTTTTTATGCTCACCCCCAAAGTTTAACCATGATTTTTGTTTCACAACAATATTCATTTCTCTTTCTCGTGTGCTCACTTTCTTTATAGACATAAAGCATCATAGAGATGAATTTCTCTAGTTTTCTTCTCCTTCTCAAGAGGTGAACATTATCACAAAATTCTTATTTATCATTTATGGACATTTTATTTTTGTCATAAATGTGTTTGCATATTATGTATGGTGTCGTATGTTTTATGCTTTTAAAGAAGTGTTTCATGTTATACATGTAACTCTATAATTTGTTTCCTTTACCCAACATGTTTTGGTACACTCGTAACTGATATAAGTTGCTCTGGGTCAGTCTTTTTTATTGTTCATGAACTTCATATATACACATAATGTGTTTTGATCTAACATACCCCCCTTTTTCTTCCCTTCAACGCCTCTATCCCTCCACCACCACTTTTTCCTCCCAACTTTATGTGCTCTCTTATTTAATCCACTGGTTGTACTTGGTGCTGCATGTGCATGGGTGTAGGGCCATCCACTGCAGCGTGGGTAGCCTCTCAGGGTCCACATCCCTGAGGAAAACTGACTCCTCCTCCACCAGCAGCCATCAGTTGCCAATAGCTCCTCAGCTAGGAGTACTGGGATTTTTGTCTGGCTTGCTCTTGTGCAGGTCTTGTGCATGCAGTCACAGCCTCCGTGAGTTCATGTGTGCAAAAGATCTGTTACATCCAAAAAGCTCTGTCTCACAGCAGTCATCTACTACCTCTGACTCTTACAAACCTTTTGCCCCCTCTTCCTCTATGATCCCTGAGTCTTAGGTGACGTGTG
>NW_008341872.1:3353035-3386476 GCF_000622305.1 Nannospalax galili | reverse complement strand
TGTTCTTCCTGTATTATGTGGATCCCGGATGTCAATATATTATGGCAATTAAAATGTTCATTTTCAAGAGATAGGCCTACAGCTCAGAGGTACAACATTTGCCTAGCATGTACAAAGCCCTAGGTTCCATCCTCATCACTGGAAAAAAAAAAAGCATTTTTTCCTTATTTGTCATTCATTAAAAGTTGTCATGAGGCATGATAGCTCTCTCCTGTAATCCCAGCATTTGAGAGGCTGAAATAAGAATCTGCACTTAAAGGTCAACATAACATGGTCTGCTTAGTGAGTTTGAGACTACGCAGTAAGACCATGCCAGACAGACAGACAGACAGACAGATACCTGGAGAGATGGCATAGCAGCTAAGAGCACTTGCTGCCCTTGCAGAGGATCTGGGTTCAGTTCCCAGCATTCACATGGTGGCTCACAACCAGCTATAATTCCAGTGCTAGAGGATCCAACTACCTTTTCTGGACTCTATGGGGACTGCGTGTATGTGGTGCACTTGTATGTATGCAGACAAAACCCTCATATACGTAAAACAAAATCATTTTAAATAAAACTATATACACATCTGGAAAATGGCTCAGTCAATAAAGTGCTTGTTGTGCATGCATGAAGACAAGTTCAGGTCCCACCAACCACATACAAAACCAGACACAACAGCATATACCTGTAATACCATTTCTGGAGAAGCAAAAATGGGAGATTCTGGGGCTAGTTAGCCAACGAGTCTAGCTGAATTAATGAGCTCTATGTTCAGGGAGAGAACCTGTCTCAAAAAATAAACAAACAAACAAACAAATAAATAAATAAATGATGATAACGCTAGAGGAAGACACCTGGCATTGACCTCTGGCCTCCATACACATGAGCACACTGGTACACACACACCAGCACATATACATGCACACACACAAACACCTACACCCGTGTGTATATGTGTTTCCAAAACTGCCAGAAGCAATACCTTAGATCTGTAGTAGAAAATTCTGTTGCAGACTATGTTAACTCTCAACTATGAGAGTCCCACTGAGATCTGGCTGGACTATGCTGCAGTGTTAGCATCCATCTGCTATGAGCTAATCATTCCCCAGATAGACGCTGCTCCTTCTGCCCAGATCCCCAAATAAAAAAGAAACAGAAAAGAATTGAGACTGCCTCACAATTGATACAGTGTGAATGAGAAATAATACTTTGTTGTAAACCATTAAGATTTGGGGGCTCTTTGTTATTACTGCACAATGTAGTAAAAGCTGACTGATACAGTTACCAACAAAAAGCAGTAACAACAAAAATGCTTAATCAGTCATCATTAAACAATTCACATAAAATTATGAACAAGGAGAACAATGTCACCTATTCTTTTTGAAGATGAGAACAAGTCATAACTGGTTCATGCTTTTTCATTGATGTATTTCCTTCCACGTTGCTCAGAGGTTCTTTTCCAAGAACAGTATGAAGAGTTCATCAGAGGGTCACTATCAGGGCTTTTCACTCGGTCTCCTCAAGAACACACGTCTCATACCTACCAGTATGGACTGAAGGCATTCCATCTCAACATCGGCCTCTCTGTTGTTCCCGGCTCCTGGAGAAGCTAAAGAACTGAAACGGCTGAGAATTCCAGCACCTAAAAAGCCAAGACTTGGGGGTGAGATCTCAAGATGCTTTTTCTGAACTTTAGGATTTTATTTTTTTTATTTAGAGGCACTAGGGGTCAAACCTGGGGCCTTGTACATGCCTAGCAAGCACTCTACCACTGAGATACATCCTCAACTCAAGGTACTGTTCTTCATGCTTATGCATGATAGTAGCCACCAACAGACACTGACTCAGAGGCCGAGTGGTCATCGTCCATATGAATCTAGCAATAAAGTCCATTCTGCTCTTAGGAGACGGAGTGTAACCCTCAGCAGAGAAAGCCAGGAGTCTCCCCTCCCTGTGGGCAGGTCCAGCCTTTTGCCATTGCCACATGATATTGTCAAGTTTACAAACTGGAGAACCATACAACTGAGTTACAAGAAAATAAATTGCAAAAATTATCATAGTGTTTACAATTTTGTGTGGGGTCACATTCACAGCTATCCTGGGGCACTTCCAGCCCAAGAGCTGCAAGTTAGACACCTATAACCAGACAATCACCAGGAGAATCCATTGACTAACAACTCAACTAACAATTGTTGAGTGCCTACACATGTCAGGCATTGTAAGAATACAGACAAGGTCCCGAATTTCAATTAATTTCTAATTTAGTTGGAGATAAGAGACAAGAATCAATCAAAATATAAACGACTTTGCAGAAAATGTAGGAAGTTAATACAGTCAGAAATCACAGTACAAATTGTTTTCTAGATAGTGAAAAGCCCTCTTAGTATGTGACATTTTAGCTAAGATCCTAAGGATAAGAAGAATTCAGCCATGCAGAGAAAGAGCTGAGAACGTGCGTTTGAAGCAGTGGGGGAGGGGATTGCAAAGACTCTGAGACACAAAACAGCATGATATATTCTGGGAGCAGATTGGCTTTCAAAGAAATAGACTTGTGACTTGGGTCCTAAGACCCAGTTCAATATCAGACTGAATATTCTAGACCAAATCAGCGCCAGAAGAACGGGACTGCTAGGAAACAGGATTTCTAAAATACTGAAGAGTGAGAGACAGACATGTTTTGGGGGCAAGCAGCAACCCCCCCGCAGCCAATGGTAGTATAGCTTTGCTGATGCTAAATTAAATTCAAACAAGTCCATGTACACCATACAAAGAATGGTAACATCTTGATGGGAGGCCTACATAGCGAAGACTTGAGGTATAATAAAAAACCTGGCTCTTTTCTCAGCACCAGCAGGACCCTATCCTGCTCTGAACGGACATCCAACTAGGAACCTAATGATAAGGAAAAGCCTTATTAAAATTCACTGCATCTGCTCCTGCCTCCTGTGCCATCTGTTTTCCTCAAATGTTTCTGGACCTTGGGTATACCGATAAGACTGTGTGTGAACATGTATACAGGCCTGCATGTGTATGTCCTGTACCATCCCATAACCCGCCTGACACTATGAATCCAGCAATAAATCCCATGATGCTGATGTAGGAGAGATAGTGTGACCCTCAGCAGGCAGTTGGTATGACTGTTGGCTGCACAACTGAGGAGAGTGTGTCAAAGTTTGAGGAAGGAACAAGGCAAGACCACACAGACCTTGTAATCCACGGCTTTGTTCTGAAGAACTGTAGGAAGACAGGGGAAGGACTTTGGAAAGGCATGAGGCATTCATGCCTCATTCAAATCAACCTTGCTCCTGGAGTGGCAGAGAAAGCGTCCTGAGGGGTTTACTAAAAATGAACTAGTCAAGATCTCACAATGGAAAAGCCCAGCAGGGACAGTGTGGAAGCAGAAAAGGCAAAAAAGCCTGTCTCAGCCCTAGGGGACGGGGCTTAGTGACAGACTGACGTGGGAGAAGAGAACATCAAAGAATGAGTCCTAGGGGTTTGCTTGAACAACTAAATACAAAGAAGCATTGTTTGCTGAAATGAAGAACAGCAAGCCAGATTTATGTGTCTAGATAATTCAGTCCATAAAATGCCTACCTTGCAAGCGTGAGGGTCTGAGTTCGATCCCACAGAAGCCATGCAAGAAAGAAGCCATGTGTGGTGGTTTCCCTGATCAGCCAATCCAGACTTCTTGGAAAGTTCAAAGCCAACAAGAGACCTTATCTCGAAAAAACAAGATATGCCCTCTGAATGGACTCAAGAACCACTCCATGGAGGCTGGGGAAGACCAGTGCCTGATACTATAAGCCTGGCTAACAACCTGAGTACAGGGGAGGGGGATAGTAGGCACATGGGGGAAAGTATTTCTGATGGTTAACTAAACAGACATAAGGGCAAACTGCCTTCTGAATTCCTATGCTTATACCCATAGACAAAAACATCCCCCAGCCTTAAGCAGAGAAGCCTCTCCTTACAATGAACAGGTGAATTAGGAGGTTCATAGCTGCCCAAGATGAAGAAAATAAGCGACTCATATGGGCCCATTCCTAAACAAGTCATTTAAACCACCCGCTCTAAGGCTCAGAGAACATTACAGAAGGGGGAAGGAAGTGTCAGAAGACAGGGTGAAGGGCTACAAAACACCATTCCCTACACTTGATACATTTACCGTAATTACTAACTCACATCAACTATAGTTGCCTTCACTGAGCCCCTTCAAACTCAGCCCTATCAACAATCAGGCTAGGAGGTGGGAGGGGCTCACTGGCCCTACCCTTCACCTCTGAGCTATTGGCTATTGATAAGATTCTGGGACAGGGAGTTACAGCCTTTAGTTATGTGCCCTCTACTGAGCCCACCAGGCTCCAATGGATAGGTCCAAACCCAAAGCCATGCAAATGGCCCTGGTTGATCTTGTTGAATCACAGAACAAAACAAAACAAAACAAAACGGAACGGAACAGAACAAATGGAAGGGGGAAGGATAATAGGTGAAAGTGGTCAGTATGAAATTATAAATAATAATACTAATAATTTAAAATGTAAAAACCAAGATGGACCACACTTGAGGAACAATAGCATGAGGTTGTCCTTTGGTGAATACGAGCCAAGCACACACACATACACACACACACACACACACACACACACACACACACACACACATAAACATACACATATATACACACAAAGAAAAAGGAAAAAATCAGATTTGGTGGGAGGAAATTAAGAATTCACTTCTGACCACATTGGGGTTTGTGAAATCTCTGAAGTAATTCAGGTGGTTCTGAGTAGACAGTTTATTATAAAAGTCTGGAGTTCAGCCGGGCGTGGTAGCGCATGTCTTTAATCCCAGCACTCAAGAGGCAGAGGCAGGCAGATCTCTGTGAATTTGAGGCCAGCCTGGTCTACCTAGTGAGTTCCAGGCCAGCTGGGGCTACAGGGAGACTCTGTCTCAAAAAAACACCAAAAAAAAAAAAAAGTCTGGAGTTCAAAGGACAGAGTAGAAATTAGGCGTTATCAAGATACAGATCAGGTGTGATGAATACAGAGATTATAAATGATTCTTCTAGAATCACAAGTTTCTCATGTAAACTTACAAGAAGAAAACTAAGACAAAAGACCTTAGTGGTTTCTCTCTAGAATCTGAATTTATGAATTTATGCAGGAAAAGAGCTATGGAGTAAAGTTAGTGAGGACATTAATAATGCTGATGAATGGACATGTGACAGCTTGGGAACAGAAGTTCAATCTCCTACCCCAGATATATTCTAATGCAATTTCTTATAACATGCAAACTGAAAAAGTGTAATTCCCTACAACAAACAAAGCAACCTTTGCAGTAACCAGAGCCCTCAGGGTTAAAGAATATATTCCATAGATGATTACAATAAACCTCTATAGAGAAGACAGAAATATCTCAGATTTTATTACCTTCGCAGCAAACAAACCAGCCAGAAATTCAATTTCACAATGAGAAGAGCAAGCATAGGGAGACCTAACCTTAACAGGATATTTAACCTACCTGGATAATTCACTTTATTCTTGGTTCCTCTATGGTAACTATTTGTAAATATTCTTCATTTTGTTCCCTTATTGCTAGAGAAAAGGATAAGAAGAAGCGCAGTGCTTTGCATTCTCAAGACCCTTGGGTCAAGTCTCCCTTTCTCTTAAGACTCCTTATTAAAGTTCCACATCCTACAGTTTTGACTACAGTGCTAGCTGAGGTTGACTCAGGATGCTCTAGTCTGTGATAATATCCCTCCACCCCCACACTCCCCATCCTTGCAATGCACTCAATAAGATCACCTTGACAGTAAGTCAAGGAAAGGAAAAAGGCCTGGAGCTAGGCCCTAAAGACTCCAATGTCAAGGCCAAGTTCAAGATTGAGTACCATGAGCAAGACTGAAAGAAGAGACATGGTATGAAAATACCATGTCAGAGAAGTTACGAGCGTTAGCTGTTTAACTGCAAATATTTGGTCCCTTTCTTTTACTAACATAACCCCAATTATGTTTTCAGACCACTGCCTTTCCCCCTCCCTAAATGCATGGGATTTGGATATAGTCATTCTCTCTTAAGTCCTAGGGATAAAGTGTTCAACCAAGGAATTGGCCAACCAATGCATGGCATCCTCCTGGCCACGGTAGTTGCTCCAAGAGATAGACACAGAGCTCAGGACCAGATACTAGAACCCATAGGGACTGATTACAGGACTTTCTGGCTGAGGCACAGTCTTCTTGCTGGATTTATACATGAATAGATTGGAGAGTTGAATCTACAGCAGCCATCTCATCCTAAAGGAGGAAATAGAGTACATATGAGAATGGAAGACACTTGGAGAAAGTAGAGCCAAAAAATGGACAGAATTACAGTGGTTCTGGTAGTACCACATGAGCTCCTCCCTCAGGTCTTACTTAAAGCCAGCCCCACAAGAACACTTTTAAAATATATGAGCCAATAAATTATTATTTTCCTTGTTCACCCTTGGCATAGGTTTTTCTCACCAGCAAGGAAGTCACTAATCAGGGGAGAGAACAAGAGAAGAGAATGCTTCAAGGAGTGATGAAGTGTGGCATACACTAACTAAGAATGTCTATTAAGTCAGCAGAGTTCCCATAGGGCTTGACTCCCTGAAGACCATCGGGAGCTTTGACAAGATCAGCCACAGCACAGTGGTGGGGTGGGAGCCAGATTCAAGTGGTCCTGCGGAGTACTCTCCGTGCCTGGCTTCTAATCCATCACATGGAAAAGAGAGCACTCTGGACAGAGAACTCGGTCTCTGGACTCCAAATATAGGTCAGTCACTCTCTAGCTATATGACCCTGGACAAATCACTTGCTTAACTTCTTGGGGTTTAACAGTTATTGTTTCTAACAAATGATTCCACCTGTCTAGTGCCCAGGAATCCCTCTCACTCTAAAAGTCTCTGTATTTTTGTTATTTTCAGCAAATTTGTATTGTTCAGAAATTAAGCAAAAGGAGAAGCCACCCAAATATACCCAGAACTCACTAGAACTCTCCCTATGCTGCTAAGCTACATTCTCTTTGGCTCAATTTTCACTCTATAGTGATCATTTCTCAGAGAGACGCATGGCTGTGTGGTTAGCTTATAGAGCTGGGGGTGAACGGCCCTTGCCTCTGGCAGCCTACACTGGATCCCCCTACTGTTCCTCACAGCTGACAATCTCTCTACACATCCTCTGTTCTGGGGCCTCAATTGTATTTCTGCTCTCATCATCGCCTTCGCTATTGACCAAAAGCATGAGTGATGAGCCTATGATATCTGTCCAGGGGAGCTCCCTGGGCCTCTTGGTCTCTAAAAAAGCAAATTTTTGCCAAGTTCTGCCATTCTTGGCAGAGTCTTTTTTGAAGAGTTCTGACCATACACTGCTCTTTTCTTCACACCCTAGGCCAGTCCCATTGCAAACTGGACACTAGCCATAAAGCAAAACATGCAGATAGTGCCGGGAGCCATTAAAATGCATCCCTCTTACATAGCTCAGTCAAGAGCAGGAGAAGAGAGGTTAACTTTCAACAGAGTAACATGCCGTATATATCAGCACTAACAATGAGGTTTTTATTTTCCTGAGTCAGCTTTAAAAATAATGTTGACTTTTATGGTCGATACATTATAGATCACCATATTTACGTCAAGACATATTGGCATGAAAATAAATCAATGAAACTATTAATACATGAGCCTTGTGTTTAAATGAAACCCCTTGCAACTCCACATCTTCCTCTCATATTTCACTGCAAGCTTTCAGAGACCTCACCTCTGATACGTTTTGCCGAACATGAAATCAAGGCTCATTTCCATTCCCCATGACTACTGTTTTTAATCTACCTTGTATATAATCAGCTTCAAAAATTTCCACTTTGTTCTTTCACCATAAACATACATAGCTGCCTTCCATCATTAATAGGACTGTCAATTCAAATTTATGGGTTATGCATGAACAAAATGTCTCAGAGCAAAGCACTGACTGCTAGACTTTTAATAAATGAAGCTCTATTGGAGGTCAGCTTCAACCATTATTTTCTCTCCACATTTATTTTATAGTCATGAGAAATTTCTTATATGTGTTAGAAAGCAAGCTCGTGATTTAGAAATGATTAAAGAAAAACAGATTGCTACTGCTGAAGACACTACATACATGAGCTATAGAACAAATTAGGAGAAATCAATTTGGTGCTGATTTCAGAGCCTCATCTCAAATGGCTAGCTTTCATGGTGCTGGAAGGTGAACGCTACTGGAAGGAAAAAGAATCATCAAACTTACCCAGCTGTGAATCCTCTGAACTACAACAAAAACTGGCCTGGCAGGATGTACTCACCAGTCCAATAGTGGCAAGGATATTATGGGAGTAACCAACCACTCTCTACTTGAATTTAAGCTCTACTTCATAGGATGGAGCCCATGCCTGACATTGATATAAAATTGATACAAGGCTTAGGAACTTGAGGCTAGACAGGTCACACAGTATAGGGCAGAACCTAATACCAGTCTTCTGCTAAATAGCTGTCATGTTAAACTGACTCCTAATAACATTGTTATACCCATAGATTAATCCATCTCTCAACTTTCACTGCTTATGCAGGTGACTGACATAGAAACCCACAATTGGCCAATGTACAAAGAACAAGAGACTGCACAGTGCTTATTCCTGAATAGGACACTTATGTCAAACATCTGCCTCCTAAGGCTTAGGAATCATAGTGGAAGAGGGGGCAGAAACGTTGTTAAGAGCCAAAGGTGGTAGATGATCACAAGGAAACAGAGTATTTCAGACAGTTTGTCAGTTAATTCATATGAACTCACAGCAATGGTGACAGCATGCACAAGTTCCATGAAAGCTCAAACCAGACAAAGCTCCAGCACAGACATAGGGAAATGGGTAAGAAACCCCAACCCAACTGAAAGAACTTTCGGAAACCGATGGCTGCTGGGAGAGGCAGAGACAGACTCTTTCAAGCATAGGATTCTTGGTAGGTTGACCAGGGTCCAGTGAATGGACCCATACTGAAGGATATTTGGGGACACAGATTAGACTCTATAGGTCTTAATATGTATATGTGTATATATATATATATATATGTGTGTGTGTGTACATTACATTGGGAGGGGGCAGTAAGGGAAAGTGCAGTTAGGGGAGAGGATCAAAATATCATCAAATTATATTGTATGAAAATCACAAAAATCAAAATTTTCAAATAAAAATTTAAAAAACTAGATGTTGCTAAAAGTAATAGCACTTAGGAAATATCTAGAGTAAAAGTCCAAATCAAGCTTTACATACCAGCCTCCATGAGAGATCATAAACAGGTTTCTACACATTCCTTCTTACAAATACTTGATTTAGTTCTACATAGTCAATGTATGAAGTATAGAAAGTGTCTATGAATGTAAATTTGTCAGGAACTTCTCTAAGATAAAGACTATGTTGGAAATTCTAATGAAAGTCTGAACAACCAAGGCACGTCCTTGCAGAACCCTGATACAAAAGATTTAAGCTTGTATATTCACCTTGACTTAGCCCCATGGGATCTGAAAAGGATATTATGTAAAATGTAATAGCATATAATTAATTGTACATAGCATAATACAAGATAATGTATATTGTGTAATAATAGCAGTTTGAAGTCCCTCAGATCAGTCAGAATTATATTATCATTTTGTGGACAACTCTTAGTCTGTAGACACAGTGAAATGCAATCTACCACCCAAGGCAAGTTACTACAGTTTTCCTCCAATTGTTTATCTGCAAGTGTTCTAGTCTGCCTTCCATTGCTGTGACAAAACACTCTGACCAACACCAACTTGTGGAGGAAAGGGTTTATTTTGCTTACATCTCCTGGGTCACAGTTCTTCAGGGAGCCTAAAGTAGGAACTCAGGGCAGGCACCTGGAGACAGGAGCTGGAGCTCAGGCCATGGAAGATTACTGCTTACTGACTTGCTCCCTGGCCCATGCTCAGCCTGCTTTTTTATGCAACACAGGCACACCTGCCCAGGGGTGTCACCATCCACAGTGGGCTGGGCCCTCCCAAATCACTCAACAATCAAGAAAATATCCCCACAGTCCAATGGAGGCAATTCCCCAGTTGAGGCTCCCACAACCCAGGTGTGTCAAGTTGACATTACAGCATCCAACACACTCGGCTACCAGGACCATCCATGGTGTCTTTTGAGAATTTCTTTGTTCCTATGTAAAGAGTTAGAAATCAAAAAGAAAAGCTGGAGAGACAACTCAGAGGTTAAGAGCAGTAGCTGCTCGTGCAGAGAAGCTGGGTTGGGTTCCCAGCACCTACATGGTGGCTAACAACCATCTGTAACAACCATTCCAAGTGATTCAACACCCTCTTCTGGCCTCCACAGGCACCAGGCATGCATGTGGTACAAATCCATGCAGGCAAACTTACTCATACACATAAATAAAAAATCTTTCAAAAAAAAATAAAAAAGAAAAAGAAAAAACGAAATCTCCAACAAGAGCAGAGCCAAAGGTGCCTTAGTAGGCTTGTCCTGTTGCAGGTCAGAGTTTGCAAAAATCACCAACATCGTTTCAGTAGAAAGTAGCAAGGTAAAATTTTATTTCCACTGGTGGGCTGTCTATCTCTGGAGTAGAAGCAACCCCCAAACATTAACCGTTTAGGGATTTTATAGGATTACAGAAAGCATAGTTTAAACAGAACATCTGTGAGCCAATCAGGTTTGTACAACATAGCAGAATTTGAATTTACCAGTCAACAGCCTGTTACTGCATGGGAAAGAGAGGCGAGTGTACAACTTGGCAATTTTTTAAAATTAGTCAACTACCTAGCCATAACAAGCATTGTAACAGAAGTCAAAATCAGCAGTTACCAGACGGTCACTGAATAACAGGGTGGTCTCATACTACATGCCAAGCAAGGTAACCTAAAATAGCAAGCGAGTTACAGAAGCAAAAACAAGCAGTTAGCCAGATGTAGAGTGTTTGAGTTTAGCATGTTCCACTGGTTTGTGGTTGAGCTATTTCTTAGAACTCAAGGCTGTTTTCTCCTTTTAAGTATTTCCCATAAGTGGAAAAGAGGTTACTGTTAAAATAGCTATTCTGAGCAAGATGGAGTAACTTAGGTTAAGTTACTAATATAGGTCAGTCCAATATTTTGACACTGGGACTCAACTTTATCATCTACAAAGTTCTTGCTTGCTAACCACTCAATAGGGTTAACCAAAAATTTTTGTATTTTAAGCAAGTTTACAATTCTGTGTTGGGCCACATTCATAAAACTATCTTGGGTGCACACGGTCCAGGGATCACAGGCTGAACACATCTGCTAAGGAAAAGGGAGAGCTAGGGGAGGCTAGCAGGAAGTAATGAAGCACAGAAATGAAGAGGGCTAAGACAACCCGGGGTAGGGGCGGACGCCTGTGAGGCCTCCCTCAGCTTATCTTCAATTCATCACCTAGTCACCTCATCTGCCTCCTACACATCTGTAGAATCCACACATGACTCATCTTTTCCCTAAGCTTTCACAATAGCCTCCTAACTTGCCTCTCAATGAGCCAATCCTCTGCTCTCCAAACAACAAGCACAGTGACTTTTCAAGATGCATATCCCACCATGTTGCTCTGATGTTCTTCCACACAGGCAAACACAGGCAGAGCTTAGTGAGACACTAAATGCTTTAGGGGATTAAACCAAACACATCTGAAAGGAAAAGGCTTTCTTACACTAACAGAATTATCACTGTGACCTCAAAATTAAAGATTTTTCAAACTGGTTCAGAAACCACAAACCACGAAGAAACAATGTTAAGTTGAACTGTATCAAAATTAAGAGCTAAGCCAGGTGTTGTGGTCCTCACCTGTGGGCAGAAAGACTGTCAATCTGAGGTCCGAACATGGCAAGATCCTATTAGAAAACAAAATGGACAACTTGTATTCCTCAAAAACTCTAAATATGAATACACACCATTATGCCAGGAAAGCAATGTGCAAAACTAGAAAAAAATATTTGTGATGGGAGTAGCTGAGAGGACTTTCACCTAAATATATAAAAAAACCACTAGATATCAATAATCAAGAGATGGACACTAGAACGGGAAAAATGAGCTGGAAGGCACTGGAACAATTGCTTCACACAAAAAGATCCAGGTTAGGATCTGCAGACTTTCCTCTCCCCAGCAGAAATAGCACTGGTGTCTGCAAAGAGGGAAGATGGCAGATCAGAGGATGATGGTCAAACAGAGATCAAGACAAAAACAAATTCCTTCTCTTCCACGTGTCTTCTACCCCTGAAGGCCCTCTGTAGTCACAGGACACACTCTATGTCAGCTGTTACAGCCCCATCTGAGGAAGTTGCTTCTCTAAAAAACATGGAAAGAGGGACGCACATTCTGCAGTCTCTTATCCTCTAAAATTTAGCCAGTTGTGGGCTTCTGTGTGCATAGCACTCTGTTGTATAAGGAAGCTTTGTGGGTGAGAATACGGAGTATGTGTCCCTGGATAGGACCTCGCCCACATTTGGCTCAGGGACCACTGTGGAAGAGGTGACAGAAAGACTTTAAGAGCCAAGGTTGGTTCGTGAACATAGGGCAACAGAGGTTTTCAGGCTGCTGGAAGCTTGCTCATGTGAACTTGTGCCAATGGTGGTATAGGGGTGTCATGCATGAGACCCATACTGACTCAGACAAGAGCCCAGCATGGAGCAAGGGAAATGGGTGGTGGGCTGATGGGCCCTCGCCTGGGAACTGTTAGCAACTGATTACTGCTGGGTGAGGGAGAGTAGATCTTTCTTAAGATGTCTAGATAGGCTGACTAGACTCCAGTGGATACACTCGCACCACAGGACATCTGGGCGCAAATGCTTCACAGGATAGGACTTAACATATAAAATGCATAAGGCAGGAGAGTGGGAATATGTGGGGGTATGAATGGGAAATGGGGGTCTAAATTTAATTAAAAACTACTGTATGAAATGGACAAAATCTCAGTAAAAAATATTTTTCAAAAAATCACAGAAAGAGCAGTGCGAATGTCCAGTAGGAGCAGCAGTATGTGAGCCAGTGTCTCCCTCTTCCTCTCCCTCTTTCCTGAGCTACAGTCAGCTCAGATTCTCAGAGGCTAGTCCCTCAGGGTGGGGTTCAGCAATCAGCTGCCCTTTGCAGGAGCCACCTCAATCACATACCTTCAAATCACATACCTCATATTTGGCTCCATCCGGGGACTGGCCACTCCCAAATAAAATGGTAGCACGTGTAGCCAGTTCTCTGGGGTGACCCAGGGTAAGTCTTCCCACCACTGACCTACCCTGCATCTAGCAGCCTCCTAACAGTCAAGCCTCCTAACAGTCAAGCTCTGGAAGTTGCCCACTTCATGGTGTTCATGGTATAAGCTTTTGCATGGCAGGCTATGAGGGACACTTGCTGCCTGGGAATAAGAATGATCCAAGGAGAGGTCTTGAGATAGAAGGTCTCTTCTCTGCTGATGCCTTGGGTAACTTTACCTCTACCTCTAGAGACCCAGACTCTGCAACTGATCTTCTTGCCCCATATGAAATCAGTATCTTTGTTTCTTCATATACAGAGTACAAAGACTCAGTCATCATACATTTAAAGATCTTTGATGCTAAATAAAAGGAAAAGGAGAAAAGTTTCTTTGAACCATCTCTCAGGGTTCATCTCTCTGAGCCCAGAGGCAGTGACAGAGCTTCCATGACCACAGAGTAATGGTTATTTTTACCACATCTTATATTGAAACTTAAATTTCTAACTTCAGAGTCAGTTTGGAGGCATCACACGCTCCATTTGGACCAACAAGAGCACAATGTTATTTTTCCAAAGTAACAGCAGTTCTAGAATCTTCTTTGCTGTGACAACACAATGTTTCCCATTCACCCTATATCTACAGCTGACTTGAAACTGCCAGTTTTGTCATATCCTTGTCAACAGAAAGCAAGAATCTGCAAACTGCTGCATAAATTCATTATTGAAATTCGATATCCAAAGAGTCTTCTAAATTATATAAGAATGAAATTTGCTTTCATTGTGAAAACAGCTACCCTTGGACTCCCTCATTTAAGAATAATTCAGACGTTGAATAGGCCAGGTACAGAGCAGGTGGAGCCCATACTATAAAATATAAGACTAAACCACCAAAAAACTAGTATGAGTGCTTTAGTCTTAAGACTCCAGGTAAACCATAAAAAGTGGATTGTGATATAGCTCTAATACTTAAAATAAACTCAGATTGTAACACTTCATCTGTGGAGGTACATTCCAGGACACGCTGTGAATGCCCAATAATGCATTTTGATCCCCTGTATGTACTATGTTTCTTCCTACACATGCATATTTAGGATTAAGTTTAATTTATAGATTAGGTACAAGAAGAGATTAATAGCAATCACTAATAACAAAACAGAACAATTATAACAATAAACTCTAATAAAGATACGTGCTTTGAGGATATTAGTGAATAGAAGGGTTACTTGGACATAAGCACTTCAATGCCATGAAAGTCCATCTGATAACCTGAATGTCTACCAAACGATTAGCAGACAGGTAGTATATACAATGAAGATACTCCTGACAGGGATGATTCAAGGGCCAAAGCAGTACAGGAAGAAAGTTTACTCTGCTACTCAGAGGGGCACATAACTTAAAACTTAGGTATTATGTATTGGCAGAATTTTTCACTAAATACTTTTGAACTGTGGTTGACCTCATGTAACTGTAATCTCAGAAAGTGAAATCCAGGAAAAGAGGGAACTACTGTATTCTATTTCCTCTCTTTACCATTATCTTCAAATTGGGGCTTTAGAGGTGGGTTGTGCCACATTAATAAAGGTCATGCATCTAGTGACTTGAGGAATGAGTTGCTATTTCATTTCCAAGTCTTGCTTTTTGGGGGGTAGGGGGTGATGGTGCTAGAAGTAGATACATGCCCTGATCTCATCTGTGCTCAGCACTGTGTATTCCATCCACCTGCCTCTTTCAACTAACAGAGACTGGGCACAGGGCAGCAGAAGCATCCTCTTCTGCCTCCTGAGAACCAAAGTGACTGGGCTTCTTCAGATCCCGGCTGACCCAGGCCATGGCCACTTTCCTGTCAAAGAGTGGGTTTAACCAGTGGTGTAGGGTTTTCTTAATAAACATGGAATACGTTCTCAAAAGAAGAGAGGGAAAGGAAAGGAAAAAGGAAAGAGGTTTTTTTAGAAAGACTTTAAGTCGGCATGCCACAGAGACACTTGATATTCCTGTTGTATGCTGTATTCCTCATGAAAGCTGAGAAATGGAACCAGCACAGATGCCTATCAAAAGATGAATATATAATGTATGGTACATATACATATACAATGTAATTTTATGCTAAAGGATCAGTTAGTGGTTCTCAGTGTGGGAGAATTAATCCTGACCTGAACAAAAATCAGGTATGCTGGTCTGACATTAGGTACAGCAGATAACTTCAATTGTCAAAACAAAAAGTAGCTACAATCCAGGCATGGTGTCATACCCCTTTAATCCCAGCATGTGGAAGGCAGAGGCAGGTGGATTTCTGTGATTTTGAGGCCAGCGTGGTCTACATATTGAGTTCCAGGTCAGCCAGGGCTACATAGTGAAGAGGGGAGGGGAGAGGGGAGGGGAGGGGAGGGGAGGGGGAAAGGGGAAAGAAGAGGAAAAAGGAAAAAACATTCCCCCAGAATCTGATAACTTTTATAAAAAGAAGTCCAAGCTTGCTCCCTATCATCAAAGACACAACTTGTACTTAACCTCTCTGAACTTTGGACTCTCCGCTGTAAAATAAAGAGAACGTCTTTCTTCCACGCCCGTCTTCCATGATCTTTTGTACAATGGTCACTCATCATAAAAGGCTTCTCTCAGCTAAATGTAATTCCATTTCTTTGTGTGAAAGCAACATCGTAACAGTAGACGCAGACCAATAAGTGAAGAGTCAGTTGGCAGGGTGTTTTGGGTGTGTCCTCGATGAATTATAGTTCATCTACAGCTGCTATGTTGTGGACAATCCCAATTGTGGTTTCCTTTGAATGCGGGCGAGCGGATTCTGAACTCTGTGGTCTTTATTGCCACCCAGTGGTCAATTGCCTAAATAGCATCACCAAATTACTGGGTGAGTTTGAAACACGTAAAATTAATTCCAGGTAAACCAGTCGCTATTTTAATTTAACACAAAATTAACTGTTCCTGGAGCCCATCATTTAAAGAAACCCATTACAAACCAAATAATTATATTCCGATGAGAGTGATTCATTTTTGTGAATGAATATTGTATTGATATATACACAGATAATGTATGTCAACAAATAAATATGCATACATTACTATATGGCAAATAAGTATATGTCAACAGTTTTTTGCAAAACAAAACATTGTGAAAATAAGCAATTGCTATCTGGAGATATTTATGAGACTCCATTAAATGGCTTCATTTGTTAAAGACACTTCTCTAGGGACTAGAGATGTGGCTCAGTGGTAGAGCCTCTGTTTAGCATGCAGAGCCCTGAGTCCAGTCCTTATCGCCACAAAAAAGTTCTCCAGACACAAACAAAATACAAAATGCTAAAATCAATTCTTAACTTTAAAAATGTATCTTTACATGAAAAAATTAGTGAGACTGTGTTAGGACTTCATTGTTTTTTGAAACCAAATTTTGCCATGTAGCTCAGTATTGCGTACGCCTCCATGCCTGGTTTCTGGCAAGCGAGGGAGGGGGAAGTGGGAGGAGGGAGGGAGGGAGGGACGGAGGGAGGAAGGGAGGAAGGGAGGAAGGAAGGAAGGAAGGAAGGAAGGAAGGAAGGAAGGAAGGAAGGAAGGAAGGAAGGAAGGAAGGAAGGAGGCCAGGACTGAAGAGATGACTCAGCAGTTAAGGGCACTAGCTGCTCTTGCAAAGGACCTGGGTTGGGTTCCCAGCACCCACATGCTGTCTAACAACCATCCATAACTCTAGTTCCAGGGGATCCAATGCCCCCTTCTGATCTCCATGGGCATTGTACAACACACGTGCACTTACATACATGCACACAATACACTCATACAAAATATACTCCTAAAATATAAATACACTCAGGCCAGGCATGGTGGTACACACCTTCAGTCCCAGCACTTAGGAGGCAGAGGCAGATGGATCTCTGTAAGTTCAAGGCCAGCCTGGTCTACATAGTGAGCTCTAGGCCAGCTGGGGCTACAGGGAGATCCTGTCTCAAAAGACTTAAAAAAAAAAAAAACATAAAAAATAATAAAAATTTAAAAAAATTTTAAAAGACACAATCCTGTGGGATTACAGTACCACTCTTATGCCCTTGTTGAATCTCAATTACACCCTTACCCCAAATACAGTAGATCATTGGAGTTAGGACTCCCAACTTGTGAATTAGTGAAGGTTAACAGTCAGCAAGAAAAGCCATCTGCCCAGGTATGGGTAGCAAGCCACACCATCCCTCCCTCTCAACCACATAAACCAAAGATCTCGGGACATCACAGTCTGTAGAAGACACTGAAGGAAGATGTGGAGAGGGGGGGAAGTGCGGAAGCCTCTTGCCTCTCTTCTAGACAATTCCCACAACATGCTGAGAGAGGAATCATCCCACAGTACAGCAGACAAATCTTGGTTCGGAGAGATAAAATAGCTGATGAAGACTATATTCTAGGCCCTGGCCAAGGGGGTCCTGGGTACTATAAACCACACCACTATAGTCCTGGGCAGGTTATTGAAGCCAGTGACCGAGACCAGAGGGCTGCCCACCAGACTGAGGCCCACAATGAGCCCTGAAAGGTTCTCTATCAGGTTCTCATCAGGGAAACAGGTAACGCTTCATTCACAAGGTTATTCACATGTGTGAGCACTCGGCCCAAGTCAGCAACTCCAGGCCTGATTCCCTCCTCAGCTTCCCTCTGAGAGCCCACACTGAGTTGGAAAAGCAGCTTCACTAACAATAACTAAGCATTTGCCAGCACCCCAGTGTGAAAGATTATAGGGAACAAAATGAATGAAAACTATATTCATTTCCCTCTCCAAGCCAGAAAGCTTTCCTCTTCCTGGCAGGTATTTTAAAGCCAATCAACAGGGCAGTGGGCTGTTGGCATGCTGAGGTACAGAGAGCCTCCTTCCCCTACAATCTCAGGAACCAATTTTCCACCATGCGCTCCTCTCGGGCCCTGGTCTCGCCATGCACCAGTCCCCAGTGCCGAAGAACTCAAGGACCCTCAACTTCTCCTCAGACTTGTGCCTCATGTTAAGGTCTGGCACCTCTACCACTGTAGTGACTGTCCTGTCAGGTCCCAGCTCTGTGTCCACACAGCATGACCTTGCTTGGGCAAAGATGACTCACCTGCACACACTACAACAGCCTTTTCCTGGTCTGACTGGTCTCTCCCTGCTCAAGGTCGAGTTCTATGTTGTTACCAATATCTTCCTCAAACACCGTTGTGTTATTTAGACTTCCCCATTCAGGACCAATAGAATGTACAGAGATGAGCTGGGAGCTATAGGAGTCGACTCCTGTTGGCTGCACACTAGGGAACTGGGGATCCTGGTGGCAGGGTTCAGTTGAAGTTTGAAAGTCTGAGAGCCAGGGGGTGCCTGGTGCAAGTCCTGGAGTCTAAGGACCAGAGATACTGGAGTTTTGATGTCCAAGGACAGCAGGAGCTCTCGGCTCTAGTGGAGAGGGGGGAATTTGCCTTTCCTCCACTTTTTTGGCCTACCTAGTCCTCAACTGATTAGATGGTGCCTACACACTGGGTGAGGATCTTCCTTCCACTGATTCAAATGCCAATCTCTTCTGGCAGTACTCTCCCAGACATACCTGGAATAACATTCCACTAGCTCTCTGGGTAGCCCTTAACCCAATCAAGTGGACACCCAATAGGTAACCACCACAACAGCCTCATTGCCACCCTGCTTCGGAATCTCCTTCCTCACAGCTGCGTCCTCCCCAGTGCTGATGCACCGCCATCTGCAGCCACGCAGCACTCTTTGTGCAGCCATCTGCTTGCATGTCCCTCCCCCTGCCATCAGGTCCCTCACCGGCCTAGCAAACTCCTGTCTGTTCTCCTCCCAAAAGCTCAAGTGTTGCCTATTTTAAGAAGCCTTTACTCCGTTTGCTCAGGAGAGGACTGGCTGTATCCTGCTGCTTTTCACAGCTTTGGTTTGACCATTTTTCACATATTACAATTAGCTGTATCCATTTCTAACTTTCCCACCGAGCTGTTAGATCCTGCAGAGCAATAGCTATGTCTTCATCTTTGTAAATGTTCAAAATGATTATTGGATGATAGAGGGAATGAAGTCCTATTGCCGTGTGTATATGTGCATGTACGTGTGCAGGTGTGTGGAGGCCAGAGGTTAACCTCAGGTGTCATTCCTTAGGTTCCATTCTGCCTCATCTTTAGATACAAGATCTTGCACTGGCCTGGAACTAAGCAGGACAGACTGGTTTGTCAGCCCCAGGGATCCTTCCGTTACCGCCTCTGCACACTGTGATTACAAGTGTGCACTATCATGGCTGCCTTTTTTCACATGGGTTCTGGGGCTCGAACTTAGGTCCTCATGCTTGCACAGCAGGCACTGTGCCCACTCAGCTCTCTCCTCAGCCTAAATCCTGTTGCTTTTGTTGCAAATAAAGATCTGCATATTATAGTTCAGAGTCAACACTTAATTGATCCCCAAACTATTTACCTTAAATATTTCTCTCTTGCTGTGTTTTTTCAATGTTGCTATTTGGTTGTTTTGGGCGGGGGAAGGTTTTGCTATAATGTTCAGTTTGGCTTGAAACCCTGGGTTCAGCTGATCCTCTTGCCTCAGCCTCCCTTGTAGGTGTGACTACAAGTGTACATCACCACACTGCCTCTATTCCTCTCCTGTGTTTTAACTTGTCTTTCTAAATGGTGAGTCCCTAATGTTAAGCCCTGGAGTTAAAACTTCTTTCAATTCCCAGCTCCTTGTTGACTGGCTGGCCACACACTGACTGACCTAATGTGACAGAAACCTTCTGGCCCTGCACACAGCTTCTGTTGCTACTCAGGGCCACCCTTTGGACCTGCTTTGCCAGCAGGACTAGAGTTATGGAAGAAGCTGCACCTGGCTTCATGGCTCAACATTGTTTTCTTAAGCATTCAGGAGGCTGAGGGGGCTAATAAGCAAATCACCCTCAGTATTCAAATCAGCAGTTAATAAATCTCAAAAGAGATACAAATCAAAATCCTCCCGCAGAGCCTATAGGCAAAAATTGTGTTTTCCCTAATCCTCTTGAAACCCTAAGGGTCACTTTCCACTCCACAATGCTGTATGGGGCTAGCACCAGGTTGTGGGAAGTATTAAACCATCCCTGGGAATGCACCAGCCTCTCGACTGGAGTGTCTCCCCTAAGAGAGTTCCTGAGTCTATGCAAAGGATTTCAGCAAAAGGAGGAGTCACTGAGCTGGCAGTTCTCTGGGCCCTGTTTAAATGACAGCACTGTCTTCTAGCCACCATGCTGCTGAGACCCCTAATTTCACTTCTCCCAAAAGCAGAGAGCATAATCAAGGTAAGGCCACTCCTCTGGGCCCCGTGAGTCTAGCTGCCTTGAGTTTGAAGATCGGTTTATCTTGGGTTTAACTCTTTCCACCTGGAGCTGTTTGTGTTCAAACAAAGCCTCTGACTTTGGGAGCAAAGTTGAAGGTCAGATCAAGAGAGACCAGTGCCTGGCTGAGGTACTGATGCTGTGTTTCCTCCTAGGGGAAGCAGAAGTGGAAATCGTGGCAGACCTGCGCTCCTGGAGGGAGCCTCCTTGGAGATGGAGAAGATGGACACAAATGCCTCAAAGGAGCAAGATGCCTGCCACTTCTCTGAGAGTTACAAGCAAGTCTACCTGTCCCTAACCTACAGTCTCATCTTCATCCTGGGGCTACCCCTAAATGGTGCTGTCTTATGGCTCGCCTGCTGCCAAACCAAGCCCTGGAGCTGCACCACCATCTATCTGGTGAACCTGATGGTGGCTGACCTGCTGTATGTGCTGACACTGCCCTTCTTCATTGTTACCTACTCTGTGGGCAACACCTGGATCTTTGGGGAGCTGCTCTGCAGGCTGGTGCGTTTCCTGTTCTACACCAACCTCTACAGCAGCATCCTGCTGCTAACCTGCATCTCTGTGCACCGCTTCCTAGGAGTGTGCCACCCACTTCGTTCACTGCCCTACCGGACCCACCGGCATGCTTGGTGGACAGTTGCTGCCACCTGGATTCTGGTGGTCCTCCAACTGTTGCCCACACTGGCCTTCTCTGACACAGACTATGTCAATGGCCAAATGATCTGCTATGACATGGCCAGTTCAAAGAATTTTGATCATTATTTTTCCTATGGCATTGTTCTGACGTTGTCTGGCTTTGTCTTCCCCTCCTTGGTCATTCTGGTGTGCTACTGTCTGATGGTCAGAAGTCTGACAAAGCCAGAGGATGTCCTCCCAGAGATAGGCCACACTGCCCGGGCCAAGTCCATCCGGACCATCCTGCTGGTGTGTATCCTCTTCACCCTCTGTTTTGTGCCCTTCCATATTACCCGTTCCTTTTACCTGGCCGTCCGCTTCCTGAGTTCACAGGATTGCTGGCTCTTGATGGCATCCAGTATGGCCTACAAGTCCTTGAGGCCTGTGGTGAGCATGAGCAGCTGCCTCAATCCTGTTCTCTACTTCCTGTCATGTGGCAACAACAGAGCCCAGCTTCTCCAGAAACTGAGGCAGAACAAGGCAGGCGAGTACCCAGCTGGAGCTGAAGGAAGGGTGCCCAGGGTTGGGAACATTTGGATTCTTCCAGGTTGAAGTCTGAGGAGAAACAATTGAATTCAGAACAGGGGCTGGTGGGAGAGGGCCTAAAGCCTTCCTCCAGGAATCTTGCTGGAAAGGATTTTATAGTGATGGTAAGATCTGAAAATAGGAATAGAGTGGGCCACCAGCTCAAGGGGGAGCTGACATTTGTCTCTTGTCATTCAGGTCCCAGTTAAAGTGCCAGGCTCTCAGAAGCCACTCCCACCCACCTTAGCTAGTACTGACCACTCCCCATCACTCTCTTTTATGTCCTGTGTAACATTTATTACTATTTGGTCTCGTTCATTCGTTTATTTCTGGTGCGTCTCTTCGCACTGGCAGTCAGGTTCCGACAGAAGGACCTTGTCTTACTGGTCCTTGTCTGGGCCCTGCAGTCACCACATAATAGACAGGGACTGAGTGACTGAGCGATGAAGGGTAGAGTGAATGAAGTCCTTCACAGAGGAACTCATCGAAGCCTCACAACAGCCCTTGGAAACGGATGCCACGGTCATCCCCAGTAACAGAGAAAGGATCTGAATGAAGCACGAACGTGCCACGCTCACTCTGCTGGAGAACACTCAGATCATAGCTTGAAGAGAAGCTGCTAACCAGGTCCTGCATGCCCCTAAAGCACGTGGCACGACACGTGAGGCTCAGGACCACCCAAGTTCTCAACTGCACAGCTTGTCCTCTTAGATCATCTGATTGGCTTCCACAGCTTGTTACCAATAGACCACGGAGTCTACCTTCTGTGCTCTCTTACTACATCTCTTAGCCGGTGCCCCCACTTAGAAAAAGCTCTGCCAGATAAAGTCATAGATGTGGAATAAAGTAGCTGCCTGAACAATGGGTTCACTTATTTAAGAATGATGTTTCCGTTTATGACAAAAAAGTAATTACTTTTCCATTCTCTAAATTGTTTTTATATTTTTTATAACTTCTATTGATTTTCTTCCTTGACAATTTTAAACATGTCTATGTGTTCTGGTTACTCCTCCCTGCTGCATACATACCCCCTCCTACAAACTAAACTTTCTTAATCATCTAAGAGTCAAAGCAATCAAAAAAAAAAAACCTCTTAAACAAGAAGATCTCCAGGGACTTTTCAGATCTAAACAGACATCTAATAATTCAATAATTCATTATAACCTTCCTACGAAGAAGTAGATAAATCATTTTCACAAGAACCAAAATATAATCCTCCATTACTGTGCTATTCTAATTATGGGAAATGTCTGCATAAAATCATGCATGTGCCTAAATTATAAAATTCTAAAAGTACAGTTTATTGCTTTCAAGGCCACATAATAATTAGCTTGAGACTAAGTGTTGCTTAGCAGAATTCCTCAGGATAATTGGTTTAATGAACAAGCACGGATGTTTTCTAATTAGCAGGTCAACTGTTCCCATATAAATGTTTTCACAGCAGGAAAGTTTAAAACTGTTTATCTGTCTGCACGTTCTCTGCCCACTCTTTCTCGTATTATTAATTTTTTGCACATCATAGAGGGAAGCTTCAGCCAGTTTTACAGTTCCAATTTTCATCTCTTACATTTTAATACAGGTCCACATCACTGCAGAATTAAGAGCCCCAAACCCCTAATAAAAGTTCTGAACTACCTCACACCCCTGTCAACTCTGGAAATGGGAAGAAATCTAGCCTAGAATCTCTTAACGCACACTGCCTTCATCTAAAGAGCGCCTTATAGTCCTAGGCAAAGTTTTCCTACCTTTAGGCCCTGGTTAGCCTATAAGCTTACAATAATCTCTCTCATACATATAAAGCTGATTTTACTTCTGCTGAGTGTTTTTACCCACTTAACGGTATTTGCATCCATATTAAACTTACTTCTGGAAAGATGGAACCCAGAAAGTTTAACTTGGGGGCTGGGGAGATGGCTCAGTGGTTAAGAGGACTGGTTACTCTTCCGACAGACCTGGGTTCCGTTCCAGCATCCACATGGCGGCTAACAACTATAACTCCAAGTCCAGGCTATAACTCTGCTTCTAGGGGATCTGACATTCTCTTCTGGCCTTCGTGGGCATTGCACACATGTGGCACACATATATACACAGGAAAAACACTCCTACATATTAAAAAGGTAAAAGTAACTTTTTTTAAAGTTTAACTTAGTTGACATCATATTCCTGGTTTTCCAGGAATGGTGTCACAAGATACTAGAATCAAATCGTACTGTTCCCACCGTGAGCAAAGCTGTAAATCCAACATCCAACACAGAAGGATTTTTCCCTCACTTACTTTATGATTAGCGAAAACTCCTACAGAAGGAAACCAGAAGAAACAAAAAGTTGCTCCGAATGTTCCCACCTGGTGCCTACCTCCACAGGGAAAACTGGGATGTTCTAACCTGTTCTCCGGCTGGGTCCTCAGCATCTTCTGTGCTCTTTCTGGCTGTTGGAGAGATTAAAGCCCAACTGAAGGTCAGAGAGTACCATGCTCAGAATACCACCATTAGAGCTGTGATGGATGAAAACTTAACGGCTGTGGCCATCAGGAGCGTTAATCATGGCCCCAGCCCTTCAGGAGGTTAAAAACCCAGAGGAGAAATAAAATACAAAAGCAGGTAAACAACGTGAGCACTGATTAGCAGTTTAAGCAGCTACTCTTTGTAGCTTCTTCAGCCATGCCAGCTGTTGGTTATCAAAATGGAGACAGTGTCAACCAGGTTTCAGGGGCCAGGTGGGCGCCCTCAGGCTGAGAGGAGCCCAGAAGGGTCCATGTATATGCTGAAAGCTGGCCGAGGAGATTTCAATCAGAAGAATTTTCCAAGCAGTGGAGAAAGTGGGAAGTGGAATCATTGTGAGTAAACGTCATTTGTGGGAAATGAGTTGACGCCTGAAGGGGAAGGAGATGAACAGAAGGCTGTAGTGTGGCCGTGGAGCCCTCCAAAGCCAGCAGAAGAATCACTGGGCAAGCTGTGGGGAACTGTCAATAGCACCTGAGGGAGTGAGCCCGTCAAAATTCACCTGGCAGCCCCCATGACTAAAACGAATTAGAGAAACGAAGCGAAATTATACAACTAGATCCTGCCAAGTCTCCTAAATTGGCTTTCCTTCCCTTCAAAGCCACCCTACATAGCACCTCCAGATTTATTTAAAACGGTATTTTCTGGGGGCCTTGGGAAATAGCTCAGTGAGTCAAGAGCTTGCCACACAAGTGTGAGTTCCAATCCAGAACCCATATAAAGCCAAGCACGTTTAGCACACATCTATCATCCCACCTATCCCAAGATGGGAAGCAGAGATACTAGAATCTCCAAAGCTTGAAGGTCAGCTTAGTCTGACGTACACAGCAGCAAGAGACTATAAAATAAGGCGGAAAGTGAGAATCAATACCTGAGATTGCCCCACACCCACGTGTGTACTGTAGCACATACATAAATACACACACAAAAAAAATTTTTTTAAGTATTTTGGGGGCTAAAGATGTAGCTCAATTGGCAGAATGCTTGCCTGGCATGCACAAAGCTCTAGGTTTGATCCCCAGCACTGCATAAACAGGGTGGGGTGGTGTAAGTCTTAATTCAAGTGTATGTATGTATATAAATATAAATATATATACATGTATTCTACACATCTCCTCCCCCCACCTCCTATTTTCAGTCACCTCTGTATTTCTTACTTCACAGAGTAAAGCCCTGCATACAATGATGGCCTGCCAGCCCCATCACAGACCTGTCCCAGCAATTCTTCCACTCACTTCTCCAAACCACCAAAAGTGGGAGTTCCACCCCTCCATTTTCCTGAGCTCACTGCCTTCCACTCTATATCCCACAGAGCACCTTCTCCAAATGTCTACGTCCCCTCCCACAGCCTTAGGCCCCACTCCCTCCAGTTGCCCCTGACCGCACTCTGCACTGCTGACTCCCGCTTGGAGCTGATACAGGCTCCTTTTATCATCTCAGGTCTCTTTACTTCCCTCACCACTCCATTTTCCTAGAACACAGCAGTCCAGCAACACTCCAACAATGGCAGACAGTGAGCAATGGGGATGCTGAGAACAGAGGAGGAAGAGGAAGATGATCTGTATCAGATTACTTCAGGGATCCAAGTGCCAGGATGATGGACAGAAGTAAAGTAGCGGGAGCAGAACTGAAAATTTTTTAAGTCCACTGGAAAGAAGAGAAATAAAACAGTGGCTTCAACATCTCGGGAAGGGAAACATAACAAAAATGACTGAGCTTGAGGTATCAAAATAATGATAAATTAGGAACTTAGGGATGTGGCTCAATTGGCAGAGTATTTGCCTAGCATGCATGAGTCTCTGGGTTCAGTTCCCCAACACTACATAAACTGGGTAGGCTGGCACATGCCTGTGATCCCAGCCTCTCACCTGGGAGGCAGGGACGATCAGAAGTCCAAGGCATCCTCAGCTACATAATGAGTCAGAGAACAACAAAGAGCTCACATACCAGCCACCTCTTCTAAGAAGTCTCACTGCTTACTAGCAGGGCCTCTCCTTTCTCTGACCCATTATATATACCTCTCTGAAGGTACATCTCCTCTACCAAACATGAAAGGCATGGCTTAAATCTCTCAATTCCCCTCCTACAAAATCTAGTAAAACCTCAAACATGTGGATACTCACAAAATCTTAACAGAATGAATCAAAACACAGCAAATTTTTCTCATGTGCTTTTCTAAAATTACTGTCTAATTTATTAATGTGGGCCTATAAAATTAAAAGTTATGAGTCTTAACATTTACTGTATTACTTACTTCTGCATTACTGTGAGAAAATCCCTGACAGAGCACCTTGAAAGGAAAAAAAGATTGATTTTGGTTGTGGAAGACTCACCCTCATGGTAGAGAAGGCACACTGGAGCAAAGCAGTTCACATCACAGAGGCCAGGAAGCAGCGAGCCCAGCAGCGGGCAGGAATTACACAGCCTCAATGACCATTACCCTCCTCCTGCTCCAGCCAGGGACCTCATCCAGGTAGGTTCCACCTCTCAAAGTTTCCAAAATAATGCTACCATCTGGGGACCAAGCACTTATAGCATCAGCCTGTGAAGGACATTTCAGATTCAAACCCTAACTACCACCAATTTCTTTTTGGAACAGTTCCAAAATACAGACTACCTGCACGAATTCTCCATTTTTTTTTTTCTTTTTAGACTGTATTTCAAAGACAGTAAAATTCTTTGCAAAATCACTTGCAATTACGCATAATCTGGGCTTATAATACTTGTGTATTCTCATTATCTTTTACTTTCCTATAACCAAGCTAAAACTCCTTAGTTTCAATATCCCAACTTTTGGGTTTGTTATGGTGGTGCTGTTGTTGTTAATGTATCAAACAACTTCAAAGGTAATGACTTCATGAAGAATTCCACGCAAAGAAGCAGAACTTATGCTCTTGAAGCAAGCTGTAGCTGGGCATTTTTATAGTGCTTAAATCACAAACACAAAGCAAAAAGTGCCACTTCAAGAAAATTAAAGAATCGCAGAGTCTGAGAATGTTCCACCACGCAAGTAGAAAAACACATTAGGAAAGAGACCTTTATAAAGCATTAGCCCATCAAGCAATGCAACTGCCACTAAAGATTCCTTATGCTCTCCCTTTTATAGCCTCATTTCTTGCAAGGGTAGGCTACATTTTTACTGCAGCTTCTACCTTGAATTCATACTCCAAATCATTACTCCCTGGCTGCTGCTGCCTGTTCACCCATTCCACTGAAATTGCTCCAGCAACACACTAATGACTTGCCAATCACAACAAATGGACCCATCAGCCCCTCTGTTTGAAGTTTTTATGCTATTTGTTACTACTACCTGCCCCCTTTGACCCTTCTTTGCTTCTGTAGATTGCCGGACTTCCTGTGGAACAGGGTATGCCCTAGGACTGCGGCCTTGAGGCCCTACTCTATTTGTTGTGCCCTCTTCCTGGGACAGCTCACTGCCCCCCTGACAGCTCCCAAACCTAAACCCACTTGGAACCCTTCCCATTCATGTATACTCAATACTCTAAGTGTCTTGGGTACTTACTGCAAGCTGCACAAAGCCAATGCCTAACTTATTTCCTTCCTAAACTTCAGCTTCCCTTCTGTGGTCTCACCAGAGGCAGCACCTTCCATTTAAGCCAGCAATCTGGGAGTTGACCTTTACACCAACTTCTTCTACATTTCACATCCCATAAACAGTCACATCCTTTCAGTGGGCAGAGCCTGCATCTCCTATCGTTGTCACTGCCTTGGTTCATATCCTAGCATCTCTCCAGCATCCCTGCTCCAACCTATTAACCATCCTCCTGCCTCCTGTTTTCTCCCATGCCCCCAACTCATTCCCTTCCTACTGCTTACAGCTGTCCAAAAATGCAACTTAGATTTTGACAATCCCTAGCATAAAAGTGCTCCCAAAGCTCAAAATATCGCAATGCTTAGAAGAGTCGTTGGCCATCTTGCCTCTCACCAACCCTTTCAACATGAACTTCATTTCCACTAGCCAGCAGGTTCACTGGGCCTTACTCTCAGATGGCTTCTCCTCAGTTCCCACTCTGCCCCTCCTCTGCCTAAATGAATCAGCCTGCTCATCCTGTACAATGTAGCCCAAAGACTATCACCTCTGGAAATCTTGCAGCTCCCAGGTTCTCTAAGCCCTCAGTCCCTAGCCATTGCTCAGCATTATCACAATCCCTAAACAGCTGACCTTCCCTGAAGACCCCACTCACTGGGAAGATAGACCACATCCTCCAAATTCCTGAATCACCAACTCTAGTAAAGAGATTTAAGTTCAGTGATGCCATAATGGCACAGAAGTCCATGGGGTGGCAATATATGAGTAATGGACCCTGTATTTTTTTAAAGCTAAAAGGAATCTGAATGTTTTAACCACAAAGAAATTATGTTTAAAGAGATTTTATTCTGAACATTATATATACAAAAATAAAAACATCACATGGCACTTTATAAATATGTACAATTTGACATGGCATAAATAATATTTGGGTCAGGCCCAAATGGTGGCCCTTGCCTATAATCCCAGCATTTGGGAGGCTGAGGTATAATTACTAAAATTCAAGCCAGACTGGGCTACACAGATTTCCACCCTAGCCCGAGCTACATAAAATTCAAGCCAGACTGGGCTACACAGATTTCCACCCTAGCCTGGGCTACATTTGGGAGGCTGAGGTATAATTACTAAAATTCAAGCCAGACTGGGCTACACAGATTTCCACCCTAGCCGAGAATTCAAGCCAGACTGGGCTACACAGATTTCCACCCTAGCCCGAGCTACATAGCAAGACCTTGTCTCAAAAAAGTAATAAATTCTTGGGAATGGAATGCCAAAAATGGAGGCATTTTAGTGAACACTAGTGATTTTCTGTTTTCCAGGAAATTGAAGCACAGGAAGCCATTCCAAAGGAAATGCCCTGCAGGTCCACTCAACTTCATTAGCTTGTTTGCTGCCCAAACAAAGGGCAAGGCGATGGATATTAGCTTAGGAAACAAGGTTAGGTATGTCTCAAGGTATCCTGATAAAGAGCCACCAAGCGGTATGTCTAAGTGAGTGCTTGGCCATATTCATAAATACTCCTCTAAAGAAAGCTGAGCTGGAGGAAGCCAGGCTATCTGCCCTGCATGCCAGGACTCCAGTATTTTTTATAAAAATATATATTTAAAAAAAAAAACCCAAAGCTTTTGCCATGGACCTCTTGCAGCAAATCACTACTCAGTCCTTATGCCAGAGCCCCCAATGGAACACCAACATCACCAAAGGAGGCCAAGGGGTCTGAGGCTAAGGTTAGCATATTCCAAAACTCGCCAACAGTTTGCAGGTTAAACAGAAGTTGCTCTCGGCTTCTACTGCATACCCAAACCGTGATTTCCCTTCTCCATGTCGTGTTTGGTTTCCAATGACATGCCTCACATGTTAATTCTTGTCAGTGCAAATTCTAACTCATGGCCCTGTTTAAATCCCATGTATGCTCCAAAAGTTCTTTGGAAAATAGTTACCTAACCATTTGACCCTTTAATATTTCACTTTAAGCATGTTATATTGTTCAATATCACTTTCCAACTGATGCATTCTCTTGGGGAGGGGGTGTTCATGAGACTCAGGAAGTAAACAAGCTTCACATACGTGGGAAATCTGAAAGCTGCAGGATTACTGGAGGGACCACTCCCAAGGGTTGTAGACATGGACCACTGCTGAGGAGACTGACCAGCCAAGCTGCAGAGATTTCTCAGATGTGTCAACCTGCCTGCCAGGTTGTGTGGACAGCTCAAGATGCAGCTTCCATGAACGGTCATCTGCGTTGAGGTGGTTTTCCAGTGATGCGGCTGCATTTGAGTGCATCCTGCCCCTGTAATTCCTCACCCATGTTCCCAGTTAGTAACCCCAATAACCCCAATAACTCCCTGGTTCACCAAGTTGGACTTTGATGTAACTTACTTTGGTGTCCATGGGTTCCCCTTCTGGAGTGAATAGACCTGCATTGCATCTCCCCGGGATGTCTCTCACATGTGCTGTGACAAGAGTACAATGCTAAGGTTGATACATCCCAGAAAGTATAACCAGCTTGCTGGTGAGTTGGAGCAGTTCTTTGCTTTCTCTGAACCCGCACATGTGCTGTGACAAGAGTACAATGCTAAGGTTGATACATCCCAGAAAGTGTAACCAGCTTGCTGGTGAGTTGGAGCAGTTCTTTGCTTTCTCTGAACCCAGGGCAGGGCCTTGCCCATACTAGAATAGGAAAGAGCTACTGATGAGCTCTACACTACTAGCTTTGATATAATGCACTTTACAAAGATGGGTTGGGGGCTGGAGAGATGGCTCAGAGGATAACAGCACTAACTACTCTTGCAAAGGACCCGGGTTTGAATCCCAGCAACCACATGGTGGCTAACCAAGGGATACGATGCCCTCTTTTGACCTCCATGGGCATTGCACAACATGGGTGTACTTACATACATGCAGGCATTTCACCCATACCCATTAACAAAAAAAAAAAAAAAAAAAAGCCGGGTTGGGGCTATAGCTCGGTGGCACAAGTACTTGCCTAACACAGGCAAGGCTGTGCCCTGCATTCAATCCCCAGCACTGTAAAACCACACACACACACAAAAAAAAAAAATCCTAAACTTACACAAACTTGATTTCCTGTTGGGCTATTATAAAATCTTACATTGAAGATACTTTCCTACAGTCCTACAACGTATTACATATTTGATGATTTCCATAATTATCAGACTGCTAAGCCAAAGGTGGGCAGCCCAGCACCAAGCCCTTTTGGATCTTCTTACTCATGTTACCATTATTTATCCTCCAGACAGGTTATTCCAATTTACTTTTTATTTATGCATCATTCAAAAAATATTTTGTGCCTACATTGTGCTAGGAACTCAGATAAAATCACTAACTAACCAACATCCCTGCCTTCATGGAGCTGACAATCTAAGGAGAGACACCCCAAACCCACACTGTCCCAAATTCTTCACAAACTGAGGTGACCTAAAAAGGGAAAGTGTGCTTTCAAAGTTCACAAGTATCTGAGGACTGAACACAGCCCGAGGTGTCTGCAGGAGGTTCCATGAGGAAGACTGACTCTGGGATGGGAGCTACAGTTTTAATTGCAATCAGGTGACAACTGGTTAGAGAGTGGGCTGGAGAATACAGCCTAAGAGAGGAAAACACTAGGACAGAGCCCGTGAGAGAGGCAGATACACAGGCCATTTTAAGACACTTTGCAGCTCACTTCAGCTTGAGTGCAGAAACTAGAGTAAGGCCAGCAGCTACACGGAGAGCAACTTCCTGACTCTCCCTCACTAGCAAGACCCAAAGTCAACAGACACACAGGCTACAGAGTAAGCCTATGGCAGTCAAAGCCTCAAAACTAACCAGGGAATAAAGGCACAATAAACTGTGAATCAAACAAAGTGGGGAGGGGATGAAAGTCACCCTACAAATGGAATGTATTTTCAATCTGTTCCAGAACGTTTTCTTAAGATTTTTATGTGTGTGTGCGCACGCACCTGAGTGAGTACCGTGAGTAACCAGAGCATCCAGAAGAGGGTGCCGGATCTCTTAAAGCAAGAGTTATAAGTGGCTAAGAGCCACTCCATGTGGGTGTTGGGAACTGAACTTGGATCCTCTGGAAGAGCAGCAAATGCTCTTAACTATTGAGTCATCTCTCCAGCCTCCTGTTGCCAATCTTTAAGCATACAAGGCTGTGAGTGCCATACACTTTAAACATAATCAGCTACATAGAATGGTTTAACATTTGTCATCTAAAATATCTGCACGCCCAAAGACCACAAAGCACATGAAAAATTCCTTAACATCAATAAGTAAAATGCTAAGGCTCAGTTCACTGAAAAATGTTTATAATTTGTCAGAGAAACTTCATATTTTATGCAAAAAACAAATGTCACAATGAAAACCCATTTCTGTGATCATTCAATGACTGTACCTAGGTGATTTTTTTATTGCAACTTCAATTTCTGTAGATTATCTTCCACAGGAAAGTCAGATTAAAATCAGCGCTACAATGTTCTAAAAACCAAAAGACATCAGGTATACCTTTTTCACTGTTCTCACATATCCATATAGCTAACCAGCATCATCAATTAAAGAACGTTTTAGTAGTTGTCTTTAAGGAAAAAAAAAAAAAAAACTGTTCAGAAAGACAAAATGAGGTCCAGGTGGAGATAAAAAGTTCGGTGCTCAGCAATCCTCATGAACAAGACAACCTCCCAGGGATGAACTTGAAGCAACTGCAACCATTGTCTGTGACACAGAGAATACCTCTCAAAATGTCATCACTGATTCTGAAGAGCCTTCGACCCCACCTCATGGCTTGGGATTTTCTTTTCCCTGCTACAATACAAAGATAATGCCACGTCCTGAGGATGCTTGTGCTAAAAACCACAAAATACAAGATGCAGCACTTTCCATCATTGACTGCTTTCTGAAGTCCACTGAATGCTCCAGACCAATTTTTTCTAGACTGATTAGAATGCTTTAGCAATACACAGTACAAAAACTATAGAGCTAAAACAGTCTGCATAAACACATTTTAAACAGGTGTATTTGAAACATATTTTCCACTCTATTACTTTTCTAAATGACTCTTTTTTTAAAAAGGAACATCTTCAGAGATGTTTCTGGAAAATCTTCATAGACACTTCCAAATCAGTGTGAGCTGCCCATTCCCACGGCACAGACATTTCACGGTCTTATCTGCAAAACACAATTCCAGAACTCAAAGAGCAGTAGAAAAAGCGAGAAGCCCATGCAGCTTACAAAATGAAAAGTGTAATACCATAAAATAGATAGTAGCAAACATTTTTTTAAATTTATTTTTAGTTGTGTGTGTCTGTCTGTCTTTCTGTGTGAATGTATAAGTCATGTGTGCAGGTGCCTGCAGAGGCTAGAAGAGGATATCAGATCCCCTGGAGCTGGAGCTACAGGCAGTTGTGAGCCACCCAGTGTGGAGGCTGGGAAACAAACGCAGGTCCTCTGGAAGAATAACAAGGACGCTTAACCACCGAGCCACCTCTACAGTGCCTATACAGAGTCAACTATTATATAATACATTTTTCGAAATAATTTTATAATTTTTCTTCATTTTAAATAGTAGAGGATAGATACAGAAAGTTTGGGAAATACAGAAAAGCAAGGGAAAAAAATCAGGTGACAGCTATTTGAGGTCA
>NW_008341872.1:3349704-3352740 GCF_000622305.1 Nannospalax galili | reverse complement strand
AGGCGTGCACTACCACGCCTGGCTCGCATTTCCAATTTTTTAATGAAATAAAAACCCAACACCATTACAAAGACTTTCTTCTTAAATTCTCAATATTTCTGATTGTATTCCTAAGATGTATTTCTAGAAGGAGAATTATATTAAGAGTGAATTCGGTAAGGCTGCCAACCTGCTTCAAAACAGCCTATTAAAAGAGACTTCAACCTAGTCACAAGTCACAAAACTTACAATCAGATAAAATGTATTTTTAAATAAATATTTAAAATCAAAAGAATTTTAACGTCTAAAACTTTATAAAAGGAACTTAAATAACAAGAAACAGAATTACCATCATGTTTCAGCATAGGCATAAAAAATTAAGGAGTCTGAGAAAACAAAACAGCATACTGATCCCAGGACAAGATGAAAAGTTATGTCAACTACTTTAAAAAAGCCATAGCTCTGAGAGAAGGGAGGGCCAAGCCAGCACAGGAGCCTGGCAAGACCTCTCCTCCACTGCACTCAAATCCTGCAGGTCTCGCTGCATGGAAGAAGACAAGAAGCCCAAGTCTTTTTGTTCTTGCATTTTAAGTTGTGATATTCTTAAACAAATATGAATGTTTCCCCAGTTAATTATTTATTTAATAACCACATACTTAGAAGAAGCATTTCATTACAACAACATTGACATATTCAATAACAACTTTCTGAGCTAAGATGCATCTTTTTCAAAATTGGATGTAAATTTTTAGGTTTACCATTGAATTAATAGTTATACAATACTGTACTCAGTATAAACCCTATAAGTCATAAAATTAAATGAGGTTTTAACCTTTAAAAAAGATCTCCATTTCATTATTAAAATAGAGTTTCATACAAAAAAAATTCATTTTCAATGCAATTGACATTAAGATGTTTATACATGCGTTTCTAATCTATATATATCTGATTACTACTAGTGACAGTCAGTTACTTTCTGAGCTCCTTGGCATCTGAGCATGGATACAAAGTCATCAGGCAGATTTCAATGGTAATGTTTTTCACGTCTACTAATTATTATTATTTTTTCAACCATTTTTTAAAAAATTTTAATAACTACATGATTAGAAGCATTTCACTACAGATATTCAGTAACACACTCCATATTCAGTAACACACTCCAGAGCAAGTGTACATCTCTTTCACAAGTGGGTGCAAGTTTCTAGGTTCATAGTTAATACAGTTATACAATATTGAACTCACTATAAGCCCTGTAAGACATAAAATTGAGTTTTTTAACCTTTAAAAAAGATCTCCATTTCACTTTAGAATATATTGTTCCGTGCAGAAAGACTCATTGTTTTTGCTACTGAGATGGTGGTGCTTGCATCTCTAATCTGTGTGCATCTGATTATTACTAGTCATAACTGGTTGCACTTGGTTCCTTGGCACCTGTGTATGTCTATAAAGCCATCAGGTAGATTTCAATAGTAATGTTTATCACCTCTACTAATTAGCATGACGTAAATTTCCATACTCCCTCCTCAAATATAATTCATTTTTTTATACTCTGATATCCCTGCTACTGTGTGCTGTGTGGTTGGCACCCCCAGCCATTCCACACTACTTGTCCATCTGGTGAATCTAGTCAGCCTATCTAGAGGTCTTTGTTTTAGGAGGATCAGCTGTTCCTCTTCTAGGAGCAATCAGGTGTCAATACTCCTTTAGACAAGATTAGGGTCTATTGTTCATTTTCCCAGTTCTACGCTGGGCAGTGCTTGTCAATCCACCGAATCTAGTCAGCCTATCTAAAGATCCTTGTATTAGGAAGATCAGCTGTTCCTCATCTAGCAGCAATCAATTGTCAATATTCCTTTAGATAAGATTGGGGTCTGCTGTTCATTTTCCCAGTTCTATGCTGGGGTACTGTCTGGGAGTCTCTTGGGCCACTCTTGCCAAAAAGATCTAAGGAAGGCATCTCCTGTCTGGCATTGTTTCTTGTTATGTAGTTTTTAGCTATATACATGGACTCTTATTAAAGTATTATATTGATCCCTTTAACTTTTGGTTGTACTTTCCTTTTGGGTGTTTAAGACCATACAGTCGGCCCAGATAAACCAATTTACTTTTACTCTTAATTGTATGAGGATCTGTTCCTCAGGGGGTCACATGGGCTTGGGAGGAACCCCTGGGTCCTTTTTTTTTATTTTTTTTTAACCAGGTCCATCTATGTGAAGGTAAGTCAAAGGTCCTGCTTGACTGTGGCTGGCTTCACTTGGAAGCATGGAAGAAATGTTTCCTCTGTGTTGACCCTCCTCTTTGTAGAATGGACACTGGTTCAAGTCCATTTGGTGGGGTCTCATGGCCTCCTGGATCAAGAGGACAGGTGGTGCACCACAGTTACAGGACATTTTGAGAGATGCTCATCGTCCTCTGGAGCTAGTTGAGTTAGAAGGGCAAGGAGCAAAAACTGTCCTTTTTGTCCGTCTGACCAAATTAGTATAGGCCTCAAAGTATGTCTGTTAAACATCCAAGGTCAGTTCCACCAGTCTGTGGAACTGTGTGTCATGTAGATAAATCTTGGGCAAAGACCAATTGTTCTCAGATAAACCTTACCTATACATATTTCTTGATCTGCAATGTATAATCTGTCAGTAGGTTGTACGAGTAATATGGTTCCCTCTGGTTTTCAAAACTAGCTAGGCATTATTTCTCTCTCGCATTGTCTCATGCCTCCACCATAGTTTTCCCACTTAAGGTGCCTCCAATTCCCCCCTTTCTCCCTTAATAATACCCTTCTCCTATGGTCCTACCTCTCTTGAGCTCCTTCCTTCCCTTTATCCCCTAGGTTCCTTGTATACCCTTCCCTCCCCCCTCCCTTAAACTAACCCAATTTTTATCCATATCTCTATTATTAAGGCCTGTTTCCTATTGTTCTTCTCTTTCAGACTCTTTATTTTCCTTTACTTCCCTGGTTCCTCTTCATTATCCTAGTTCCTGTAGTTATGTCTGAATACATATTCACTTATAAGGATTTGGGGCCAGGATCCACATATGAGGGAGAACATACATTGTTTC
>NW_008341872.1:3348473-3349453 GCF_000622305.1 Nannospalax galili | reverse complement strand
CTTCTCTTGATCTTAGCCATTCTGACTGGGGTAAGATGAAATCTTAAAGTGGTTTTAATTTGCATTTCCCTAATCATTAGTGATGTTGAACATCTTTTAAGATATTTCACAGCCATCTTTATTTCTTCTTTTGAGAACTCTCTGTTCAGCTCCTTAGCCCACCTTTTATTTGGGTTACTTCTTGTCTTGATTCACTGTTTTGGGAGTTCGTTATATATTCCGGATATTAAACCTCTTTCGGATGTGTCACTGGTAAAGATTTTCTCCCATTCTGTGGGTTTTCTGTTCACTTCCCTGGTTGCCTCCTTTGATGTACAGAAGCTTTTTAGTTTGATGAGGTCCCATTTGTTAATTATTGCTCGTTTCCTGAGCAACAGGTTTAGGAAATGATGTCCGGTTTAGGAAATCCTTTCCTACACTATATCTTGCAGGTTTTTCCCAAAGTTTTCTTCTAACAGTTTCAAAGTTTCAGGCTTTGTATTGAGGTCTTTGAACCATTTGGAATTGACTTTTGTGCAGAGTGAAAGATAGGGGTTTAGTTTCATTCTTCTACAGGTGGAGATCCAGTTTGGCCAGCACCATTTGCTGAACATGCTGTCTTTCCTCCAGTGAATATTCTTGGCCCCTTTGTCAAATATCAGGTAGCTGAAATCGTATTTACTCATATTTGGGTCTTCAATTTTGTTCCATTGACCTATGGGTCTATTTTTGTACCAGTACCATGTTGTTTTTATGACTATAGCTCTGTAATACAGCTTAAAATCTGGTACAGTAATCCCCCTGGCGTTGCTCTTAGAGCTCAGGGTCGTTTTGGCTATCTGAGGTCTTTTGTGCTTTTGTATGAATCTTAGGATGGTTTTTTCCAATTCTGTGAAAAATGTCATGGGGATTTTGATTGGCTTTGCATTGAATCTATAAATGGCTTTTGGTAGGATGGTCATTTTCACAATATTAATTCTTCCAATCCATGAGCATGGGAG
>NW_008341872.1:3346233-3347421 GCF_000622305.1 Nannospalax galili | reverse complement strand
CATCGCTGATTCTGTTGATTTGGAGGAGCTCTTTCTTTCTTTTTGTTAACTGGGCTAATGGTCTGTCAATCTTGTTTATTTTTTCAAAGAACCAGCTCTTGGATTCGTTGATTCTTTGTATTGTTTTCTTTGTTTCAATTTCATTAATTTCTGCCCTGATTTTTGTTATTTCTTCTTGTCTGCTGGGATTGGGTTTCATTTGTTGTTGCTTTTCAAGTGTCTTGAGTTGCAATGTTAAGTCATTTATTTGTGTTCTTTCTGATTTTTTGATATAGGTACTTATAAACTTCCCTCTAAGGAATGTTTTCAGTGTGTCCCAGACGTTTTGTTGTGTTGTATTGTCCTTTTTATTTAGTTCCAGGAATACTTTTATTTTTCTTAATTTCTCTTTTGACCCAGTCATCATTCAGGAATGTGTTGTTTAATCTCCATGTGTTCATGTAGTTACTAGGGTTTTGTCCAGTGTTGATTTTGAGCTTTATTGCATTTTGCTCTGATAGAATGCATGGAATTATTTCAATCTTTTTGTATTTATTGAGGTTTGTCTTGTGCCCCAGTATATAGTCGATTTTGGACAAGGTTCCTCAGGGTGCTGAGTAGAAAGTATTGTACTTTGGTGCTTGGGTGGAATACTCGGTAAATGTCTGTTAGGTCCATTTGATATGTGGTATTGTTTAATTCAGATGTCTCTCTGTTAACTCTCTGCCCTGTTGACCTATCTAATGGAGAGAGTGGGGTATTAACGTCCCCTACTATTAATTAGTTGGGATTGATCTGGGTCTTAAAGTCCTGTAGTATTGTTTTTATGAAGTTGGGTGCACCAGAGTTTGGTGAATGTATGTTCAGGATTGTAGTATCTTCTTGATTTTATTGTTCCTTTGAACAGAATGAAGTGGCCCTCTTTACCTCTTCTGATTACTTTTAGTTTAAAGACTATTTTGTCAGATATCAGAATTGCAATGCCTGCTTTTCTCTTAGGACTATTTGCTTGGTATATTTTTTTCCATCCTTTCACTTTAAGATAGTGTCTGTCCTTGAAAGTGAGATGGGTTTCTTGCAGACAACAAAAAGATGGGTTTTGTTTCTTAACCCATTCACCTAGTCTGTCTTTTGACTGGGGTGTGCAGTCCATTAATATTTAGAATTATTAATGAAAGATGAGTATTGAATCCTGTCATTTTTATTTCT
>NW_008341872.1:3343602-3345896 GCF_000622305.1 Nannospalax galili | reverse complement strand
AATTGCCTCTTTGTTTTGTACGTTTAGTGTTTTTACTCTGATGTGCCGTGGAGAGTTTCTTTTCTGGTCCTGTCTGTCTGGTGTTCTATATGCTTCTTGTATTTGTATGGGCAATGTCTTTCTTTAATTTTGGGAATTTTCTTCCATGATTCTGTTGAAGGTCTGGTCCATGCCAATTCTTCTCCTTCCTGTATATCTACGATTCGTAATTTTGGTCTTTTTATGGTGTCACACAATTCCTGCATATTCCATTCTTGTGATTTATTAAATTTTTCATAATCTTCACTTGAGTGGTCTAGTTCTTCCACTTTGTCTTTCAGTCTTGATACTCTTTTCCACATTTCATTCATCCTATTGGTGACGCTTTCTCCTGTCGTTTCTAATTGGCTTACTGAGTGTTTCACTTCCGTCTTCATTTCAGCCTGAGTAGTCTTCAATATTTCTAGCTCTTTTCTGAATTTATTCAGGCAGAAGTTTATCCTTAACATACTTCAGGTCTTTGATTTCTTTGTGTGTTCTTTAAATTCACTGAATTCTTTTATCATGTTTATAATTGTTCCTTTACGTTCCATGTCCTGCATTATCTCTAGGGGGTTCTCATGGTACTCCTCTAGAGGACTACTGATATTTGGTAGCTATGTGGTATTTTGGTTTTTCATGTTGTTATTTTTTCTGTGTGATTTTGACATGTGAATTTCTTTTGTAGTTTCTGATTCTTGTGTGAGACTCAAGCTTTCAAGTTTGGGTCTGCTTCTTTTTGTGAACTTTATGTGTCTTTGTGATTTACTTTTGGGGCATGAAAGGCTGGTTCCTCTTAGCTTCCAGTTCTCTCTTTTGATTTTATACTGAGTGGCTAGACTGCTTTTGTCTTCAGAAGTTCCCACAGAGGCCCAAGTCAGATGAGGATCAGATGCTCTCAGGCTTTCTCCTAAGGTCTGGATCCCTCCAGGATAGATTTTGGCCTCAGGAATTTGGGGGTTGGACTGGCCTAGGAGCCGGGCCCAGGAAAGATGCTGGTCTAGGGCAGCTGCTGGACATACCACCCAGAGATGCAAAGGAAGATGGGGGCTGGAGGCGGCCCCAAGGGCCCCTGGGGACTGCACTGAGGAGCTGGGTTGGTCTGGATGCAAAGGACCAGGAAGAGGAAAGATCAGCCCAGGAGTCCAGGAATCGGCTGGTGGGTTGTGCAGACCCAGGGATACAGAGGGAGGTGAGGGCGGGGCAAGGCCCAGAAGCAGTGTTCCTGGGGACCTGAGAAGGAATTGAGTTGCTCTGGATGCAAAGAATCAGGAAGCAGTGGTGATTCCCCAGGTGTCTGCCACACCAAGACAAGGAATGGGACAGGACCCAGGCTAGGAGGAGAAGCCACAGGGGAGATGGGAGGGTGAGTGAGGCTGGGGGAGTCAAGGCATGGAGGGCCCAATCGACTTACCCCAGAGAGAGAAGCCTGTGGGTTGGAGAGAGGCCTGAGGGTCCTGCAAGCCCAGGGAAGCAGAGGGAGGTGAGGGTGGGACCAGGCCCAGAAGCAGTGTTCCTGGGAACCTGAGAAGGAACTGAGTTGCTCTGGATGCAAAGGATCAGGAAGAAGCAGTCGTGATTCCCCAGGTGTCTGAGGTTCCAAGAAAAGGAATGTGACAGGACCCAGGATAGGAGAGACGGGCGGCCAGGGGAGGTGGGAGGGTGAGTGAGGCTGGGGGAGTCAAGGCACAGAGGGCAGGACAGACTTACCCCGGAGAGAGAGACCTGCAGGTCAGAGAGAGGCCTGCAGATCCTGCAGGCCCAGGGAAGCAGAGCACAAATATGAATTTCATGCTAATATTTTCAGGCCTAACTGTTAGCTCTTGAAAATCAAGAAAAAGACTAAATTCCCAGAGTCTGGAAAGCTAGCCCAGCGGTTAAAAGCACTGGCTGCTCTTGCAGAAGAGCTGGGTTCAAATCTCAGCACCCACACAGTAGCTAACAACCATCTGTCTCCAGTTCCAGGGGATCTGACACCCTCTTCTGTCCTCCACAGGTACTGCATGGCACAGGTGCACTTATGTATATGCAGGCATAATATCTTTTTTAGGGGCTGGAGAGATGGCTCAGTGGTTAAGAGCACTGACTGCTCCTGCAGAGGACCCAGGTTCGATTCCCAGCACCCACGTGGCAGCCACAAACCATCCTTAACTCCAGTTCAAGGGGAATCTGAAGCCCTCTTCTGACCTCCACAACATTGTATGACACGGGTACACGCACATACATTCAGGCAATATACTCATACACATAAAATAAGCATAATAAATAATATATAT
>NW_008341872.1:3338880-3343514 GCF_000622305.1 Nannospalax galili | reverse complement strand
TGTAGACCAGGCTGGCCTTGAACTCAAAAAGATCCATCTGCCTCTGCCTCCCAAGTAATAAAATATATATTTTTTTTAATTTTTTTAAAGTCCAAACCTAACAAACTAAAATGCTCATATTTAAAATTTTTCAAGGTAAATTTTCTCCCTTTTAATACTTACTCAGGATCAGAAAGTTTCATTTCTTCCCTTTGTTTTGCAGAATAATTTAGATTCCCACCTAAAACACGAATAAATAGAATCGTTTAATTATAAGTAGTATGAGTAAAATTCAACCATATGAACAAACATTTGCAGAGAAAAAACCTTAAGTGACATTAAAAAACTATGAAAGATGAAAAAAAGTAGAACCTTTATGTGATAAAAATAATCTTTTATTTTAGCTTTGTATTTTTAAGTTTGGAGTTAGGTATTGCTTTAGGTTTTGTTAAATGAAATGCTTTATTAATACTCAATATCGATGAAAATTGAGAAAAATTAAAAGAAATCCAAATGTGCATGACATTGCACTATATTCTGTTAAGTATACAATGCCCTTTAGGAGCAGTTTGAAAGCCATTTGTAAAATGAATAAAGACACCAGCATCTTATAAAGAACAAACACACAAATGCATCCTAGTGGGGAAAAAATCTATTTTTTTCTAATTCTAAACCCAATACTTTCAACCTTAAGATGAAAATTGATTTAATTTTTTGTTTGTTTGTTTTTGTTGTTTGTTTGTTTTTGGTCTTTGTGGAGACAGGGTCTCCCTGTAGCTGCAGCTGGCCTGGAACGCACTACATAAACCAGGCTGGCTTGAACTCACAGAGATCCACCTATCTCTGCCTCCAAGTGTTGGGAATAAAGGTGTGTGCCACCGTGACCAGTCATTTACTTTTTTTTTTTTTTAAATAAGAATACATAAGTGATTTAGGGGGTTTTGCCAATATGACACCTGAGATATTATATTATAAAACTTATATTGATCTGACCAGATGAAAAAGCATAACAGGAATTTAATAAACGTAGAGGTTCAGAACACATAGTTACGAATGCTTGTGTTCCTCTCACTATGCCTAGGAAATCACTAACATAAACTCACCAGCCCTCAGAGGTGTCAACAATCCCCGAGACAATCACTGGAGCTAGAGAAGAAATAAGAGAACCGCTTACCTTGGCCATGATTCACCAAGTAAAGACAGATCACAGCCAAAAGGGACACTAGGAGTAAAAACACAGGGCACACTCAAATCACGCCTACGGAATCAAAAGTTTTCTGTTTCGTTTTCTAAAAGCACTAAACTGCCATAGCATCTTTACCCCCCCCCCAAAAAAAAATCATAGTTTCTTAGCCTAGGAGATGGCAGGGCCAGTTAGATATCTGAGACCCTACAGGACAGAGAGCCAACCCACCCCAAGCCAGTGGCAGCCCTGTCTCCTCCCTCTGCCTTCCTCTCCTCCTGCCAGGATTCCTGGCAGCTCCTCGGCTGTTGTCATTTCACAGAACCCCAGAAAGAGGTAGCTCTGTGAGGATTTCACATCTGCACATGCCTTTTACAAAGAGAATAACCAAACATTAAACTATTAGGTTCCCACCAGTTAAAATGTTACAAGTCAAAGCATGGCTTTCCACCCTTACCACTGAAGCATACTGTTTACTTTAAATGAACAGGTTAAAACCTGAAGATAAAAACAGGAACATTTCGCTCAATATTGAAAGAAAGTAAACGCTGCCACATGGCACACTCACAAGAAACGCAGGCAATGAAGAAAACTTCTAAAAACAAGTATCCCCGAGAATCCAGTATCAAGCCAGCAAAGATAGAAATGACGGCCAACCCGAGGTTCTGAATGGACTGCATGCTACAACATAAGAAACACACAAGCACATTTCATTCTCAAGTCTCCACACACAGTCCAACAGCTAAGAGTACAGACCAACTAGCATCCATAAACCACACACAATTGCTGTTAGGAAAGGCTTTCCACCAGGAGGCACTTGGACAGATTTTGGGTTTTTTTTTTTGGTGGTGGTATTGTTGTTTTTGTTTTTTTGCGAGGTGGGGAGTTGTTTGTTGTTTGGTTGCTTTTGGGTTTAATTTATTTTGAGACTGGAAGACACTATGTATGTAATCCTGGCTGGCCTAGAACTCGCTATGTAGACCACACTGGCCTTAAACTAAGAGATCCCCCTATCTCTGCCTCCCAAGTTACATGCACATCATGCCTGGGGGATTTTCCTTTTTGTCCTATGACTGTTTTTGCTCCTAGACCTGCTTCAACAGAAGGAAGTGAGCCTCTTGGTGAAGCACTCAGTAATTCCACTCAATGAAAAGGAGAAAGGCCTGAGTACTAAGCACAGGGGAGGCTGCCCCCGCCCCCTTTGGCCTTTTTGAGCCTGGGACAGGGATCAACTTCTCAGGGATGATATGTCTACATCTACATCTTACAGGTTATCTTATCTGCGGAAGGCTTGCCACGTTTGATGGTCAGTTTTGATTGCCAGCTTGACTGGACTGAAAAGCATCTAGATTAGGAAAGCACACGTCTAAGTGTCCATTAAGACTTGCCAGAGAGGATTAACCTGAGTGAGCAAGACCTGGGAACAGGTGGCACCAACCCATACTGGAGGCCTGAAAGGAATAAGGGGGTGAAAGGAAAAAACTCTCAGGACAGACACAGTGTGTGTGTGTTTATGTGTCTGTGTCTGTCTGTCTCGCTTCCTGGCTGCCTTGACAATCTGCCTCACCACAGGCCCAGAATCAATGGAACCAAAGAATCACTGCAGCCAAAGACTTCAGGCTGAAATATCAGTCCCAGAGCTAAAATAAACCTTTCCGCCACTGGGTTGTTTCCCTCAGGCCACAGTTACAGAAAGTTTACTAATTATCCCTAGGTTCAGAGCTATTCCTGGACCCTGAAGATAACTACATTTAAGAGACATGTCACAGACATGATAACTGATCCAGCAGAGGACAAAATACATAATCCACGGTGTAAATACAATATACTTACAATCCATACGCAGTTCCCAGTTGATGCTCTGGAACTAAGAACGCTACCATTGGCCACAGTGCACAGGCAAGCAATGAATAGGCGAGTCCCAGGAGACTCTGGACAGTGAGGCAGAAAGGCAACACAGCTCATCAGCTGACAGATAACTTCCTTTGATGCTGCTCAGTAAAAGTTACACACCCACTAATACATAAATGTAAGCAAATTTTATTGTGATGAGACTAAAACTTCAAAAAACACCAAAGTCTTGGGCCTAAGTACCCTCCAGGGACAATATACACTGTCTTACCCATTTTCACTTGTAATACAAGCACATGTAACTGGCTGGGGCCCATGATGCAGTCAAGAGCACCGCTAATTTGCAAATTCTTACACAAGTTTCAAGCAAACTGATCTTCCTTATTACAAAGTAAGTAATCAAGGCAGCATCATGCCATTAGTCTACTCCCCGACCTGTGAGTGACCAATACTGAAGTGGAAAACAGAACAGAGAACCAACAACCTCCTCCACCACTTGTCAGACATCACCAGATGCTGCCTTTCCCTCAATTAAAAAAGAAACTTGCCAAGCATAGTGGCACACACCTATAACCCTAGCACTTGGAAGCTGAGGCAGGAGAATTCTGAGTTCAAGGTCAGTGCCTAGGTTACAGAGTAAATGCAGAGGAAGACTAAAAAGAGCATATCTCAAAAAGAAGTGCATGCATATCTATTTTATCAATCTCTGATCTAAATGTATTATGAGTACCTATCAGACTGGCAGATATAAAAATGATGCCAACGCCCAACACTGTCAAGGAAAATGGACACAGCTGTGTGTTACTGAGGCAGCTGTGAGTGGAAAGTTATGGGAGAAGCTTCCTAATCCGTGTGAAGACACCCACTGCGCAGCCTCTAGGGCAGCATTTCCACTTCTGGAACCTGGGTGTCTCTGTAGGAAGACGTCCGTGGAACTGCTCACCACGCACATAAACCCTCATGCTCAAGATGTTCCTTTATGAACAGGCAAGATACACAATTCTGCAGCTTGTGGTCTTAAAATTGACATGCTGAAGAACAAAAACTTCATGAATCTCTTATCACCATTAAGAGTCAAAGTCAAAGGAATGGACTCTGGGCCAAAACAGTTTTTGGTCACCTCTAATGCAATGACTTCTTTTTTTATATATTTATTACTTTTATGTGTATGAGTGTAATTTCTGCATGAATGTAAGTGCACCCAAGTCATGCAATGCCCACAGAGGTCAGAAGAGGGCACTGGATCCCCTGGAACCGAAGTTACAGACAGTTGTTAACTGCTATGTGGGTGCTGGGAACTGAATCCATGTCCTCTTCAAGAGCAGCCAGTGCTCATAACCACTGAGCCATCTCTTCAGTCCACAATGACGTCTTTTAACAAAGTTCACAAAAATAAATGAAAATAATTAGCTTTCTGGCTTTCATGAGATGAGACTATTTTATTCAAATTCTACTTCCATTCTGATACCTTATTAAATATGTCAAATGAGAAAAAACTTAGAACTAAATAATTTATAATTCTACTTTAAAAATATATTTGCTTGGTTCAAATTAAAATCAAGTCACAACACCCCCCCCCCCCCCCCCGCGCGGGCCGGCGACGACTCCCCCCTCCGCCTGC
>NW_008341872.1:3334311-3338151 GCF_000622305.1 Nannospalax galili | reverse complement strand
CCCCCCCCCCCCCCCCGCAGGCAGTATCAGCTGAGTACTCCTCCTGACACTGTCTTGGAGTTCTCTCTCAAGCCCTGATGGTCCCTCCAGACCTTACCATAGCGATCCATGGGTTCCACAGGGTGAAGGCCAGCATCATGTGGGACAAAAGTGTGGCGGCCACCGCACAAAGAACCCAGATGATATTCTTTCCAGTTTTATCCACCAAGAGCCCAAATATTGGGGACATGGGAGCCGAGATGATATACACAATGCTGCTCAGGGAACGTGTAAAACAGTTGAGAAAACGAAGCACAGCTAAAAATTTAGTGTCAAAAACTCTCTAAAAATATTAGGCAAAGCAAATCCTAATTCATTTAATTTAGCATTCTGCTAAAATGACCACCAAAAAATACAAGTATCGGACCAAGAATTCTTTGGTGTTCCCACTAATGCAAAGACAGGCCCTCAGGTTTTACATCTTCAGAGTTAGTTTCACATTGGGACTGTGGTCACACACGTCTTTTTTGGTCTCTCATAAAAACATTACATGCACCAGGCATAGTGGTGCACTTCTTTAATTCCAGCACTCGAGAAGCAGAGTTAAGCCAATCCTAGCACTCAGGAGGCAGAGTTAGGCCTAACTTGTGAGATCGAGGCCAGCCCAGTCTACATAGTGAGTTCTGGACCAGCTGGGGCTACAGGGAGACTGTGTCTCAAAACAGAGTAAAACAAAATAGAACAAAAAGCCATATGTATTGAGCACATAATTACAGAAATACCTGTTAACTGCACTTGCTGATTGTGAAGAAAATCCAAATTTCTCTGAAAAGAATACTCTAAAATTTAAAAATATGCACATCAGAGAGAATGACTATATTTTTAAAAATAAAAACTAAATAAAGATGAATAAAAATAACTCTAAAGTCCCATAACCTTTTCTCTCTGAATACTATTCTCCCACTTTGTTATCCAGCCTAAAGCAATCTGCTAAAGCTTAATTAAGTATTCACATAAATATTTCACTGACTAAACTATGATCAGCCCATCCAAATTTTCAGAAAACAAAATATACTACTATGAGGATTAAATCTGCTTCTTTTCCTTAAAATAGGACTGTAGAGCTCCTTTGCTACATAATATGCAGGATTCTTGTCACAAATTAAAATGACAATGTAATTTTGAAGGATTTAAGACATAAAAACATACCCTTACAAACACAGTTACATCTCCCACTGCTCTGCTTAAACAGCTGCCAATTGTTCACTGACAAAGCAAGCTAGCAAGAGCCAGCCTTGAACCCTGACTGGCAGAACTATAGTCCTAGCAAGTAGGCAGTATGCCAATACACAATTCCCATTCACAGAAGCAGCAGCCTGTGGAGGTTTGAGTCAGAATGCCCCCATAGGCTCCAAGTATTTGAACACTTGGTCCCCATTTGGTGATGTAGTTTGGGGAGGGTCATGGAACCTTTAGGACATGTGGTCATGCTAGAAGAAACATGTCACAGGGGGCAGGCATATAGCCATGCCCACTTCCAATCTGTCTCTCTCTGTTTCCTGTGCCTGCCTGAAGATGTGAGCACTCAGCTTTCTGCTCTGGCCACTTCTACCACCATGGTTTTCTGACATGATAGACTCTAATCCCTCTGGAACTGTAAGTCAATTAAGTTCCTTCTATCAGTTGCCTTGACCAGGGTGTTTTACCATAGCAACAGGAAAGTAACTAATACATGGCCTAATCCAGGAACAGAAAGAAGTTTTAACAGAATGCTTGTCTAAAATCAAGTATTAAGTCAGTATTATAAAGCAAGCACTATTAGATATTTCTTAAAGAGACTAATGAAAATATTAAAATAATGCTAAACCTCAAACTAAGAAAGCCCACTGTATCCCAAGATATAAAATGATTCCTATCTAAATATAAACTTTATCCAGAGTAGTAAAATAGACTGCAAAAAACTCCACTTATCTGATTCAGGTCTCATCATAATTTAGTCAAGAAAAGTGGAATGTTAGAGAATACTCACTTCCCAAGCCCAATAAAAGGGAACACGGCAGCGTAGTAGCAGACACAGATGATGAAGATCAGCCAGAGTGGTAAGGAGAAGTCCTTGATGTCAGTTAATTTAATAACTTCACCTTGAGATGAAAGGAAGATGCCTAGCTTTATAATCTGTCTACAGATATATTTATATTAAATATCTATAGTGAAGATCATTTTCCTTCATAATTAAGTTTGCAAGTTGGTGTTTAAATAACACTTTTCTAGAAAGTTCCACAAAAGACATCTGTGAAATAATTCACTAAGAAACCTGGGAAAAAGCAGAAGCTAAGATTGACAGCTACCTTCCCACTCCCTTCAGCAGGAACTAGAGTCATTTTATGATTATACAAAGTACTATCAAGAATGTATTATCTTCTGCCAAAAACAGTTTAGAGGGGAAAAAATACATCTAAAACTGCAGATATGTGGAAATACAAAGCACACATTTTGCACCAAAGTGTTTACACTGCCACCCAGAGCTTATGTCCCTGTGAATTATCTTTAAGGGTCCCCAAGTCCCACTCTTTCTTTTAGACTGACTTACCTGTTTTTCCTTGTTCTTTATGAAGGATTTTCTCTGCTCTCAGATCCAAATAAGCAAGGACCAAGGCACAGATTAGTGAAAGAATGCATGTTATACCCCCTAAATTAAAAAAAAAAAAAAAAAGGTATTTTAGAAAGAGAAGGAGGGGGACTGCAGAAAGCCCAGCACACAAACAGCAGCAGTGAGTGTGGCTGCTGGAAGGGGAGGCAGCTGGAGGTAGGAAAAGCCTAGAGGCAAATGGAGGCACCAAATCGGGACAGAAGAGGACTGCGCATGGCGGACACCCAGCAAGCAGGGGTCACTTTTTCTGTATTAGTTTCCAGTAAAAGACTAGAGATCAGAAGGAAAAGATTAGCAAATTAAGCTTTGTTTAATTCAGTCTAAGCACCAAATGTTGAGAATTTCTCACCAACGCTGAGCTCACATCACTATGGTAAACCAAGATAAGAGTGATTAGTAAAGTTTATGCTTCGCAAGAATGCTAGAAAACAGCTTAGCAGCTCTGGGGAAGTAACTCAGTAAAGTGCTTGCTGTGCAAGCATAAGGACCTGAGGTGGATCCCCAAAGTTGGACACGATGGCACTGGGAATCCCAGCACTGGGAAGGTGAGGAGAGGCAGATCCCTGGAGCTCAGCAACTAACCAGTCTAGTTCAATAAATGAGCTCGAACTTCTCTAAGGCCTTATCAAAAAATAAGGTGCAAAGCAACAGAGGAAGAAGCCCGACATGGACCTCTGGCCTTCACACACATACACGTTTGCCTGCACACATGTATACATACCCAAATGAAAACACGTATCCATCATACACAGGAAGGGAGGGAGGGGCTTGGCAAAGTTAATGAACCATTTATTTCTTATAGTCTGCTTTTTCTTTATCTGGCTAGCACACAAGCTAAAAGAAAGATTAAGAGCTTCTAGGCCTGAGTTCCACCAGTGGCACTGACAGGGTGACGGTTTCTGACACACACTTGGCTCTCTGAGGCTCATTCCCCGTGTGTAAAATAAAAGGCTGTGACTTGTACTTGGCATGATGGTGCACGCCTTTAAGCCCAGGGAGGTAGGTGAATCTCTGTGAATTCAAGGCCAGCCTGGTCTATATAGCGAGTTCAAGGCCAGCTAGGGCTTTATAGTAAGACCCTGTCTTAAAAAATATATAAACTAGCTGGGTGTGGTGGCATGTGCCTTTAATCCCGGTACTTGGGAGGCAGAGGCAGGCAGATCTCTGTGAGGTCAAGGCCAGCCGAGAGGCCCTGTCTCTCTCTCTCTTTC
>NW_008341872.1:3284380-3334278 GCF_000622305.1 Nannospalax galili | reverse complement strand
TATATATAAAGCTTTGACTTTTCTAGCTCCAAAATCCTTTAAAATTCTGCATGTGGAGGAAAAATAAACAGAATGCTAAAAACATGCATGAAAAAAATTTTAATTAAGGTGAAGAGTTTGAAAAGGAGTGTCTGGCAGTGGGGAGAGTCTTCAGACATGATTCCCATTAAGAGAACCCCTCCACTATCTTCCTTTAACTAGGCTTGTATGTATCACGGAATTACAAGGGATAAAAAATATGCAAACCTGAGCCTTTACATCACCAAGCGACGGGTCACTGTAGAGCCCCGAGGAGCCATCTACGCATATGGGACTCTTGTTACTATACACAGTCTGAGAATCTGTGCTGAGAGGAAAAGCCCGAAAGGTACTTGGAGAGCCCCACATACTGCTCAGTGACCACCCAGCAACTGGCACCATGGAACTCTGATAAGAAGACTTAGAAACAAAAGGGACCATACAGAGTTGGCCAAAAAGCTGCAATTTTACAGAAAACTGAAGCACAGAAACTTGACTTTCCTATCCTAAAGATATGATTAGTTACAGCCAGCACAGAATGGGCCCAGGCTTCTGACCTTCAACTTAGTGGATTTTCAATCTTTCCACACCATGTCTGACTCTGATGAAATCCAAGCTCTCTAGGTGTTCTGGCTGAATTTTGATCAAATGGAAGCAATTTTTCCTTCTGCTATGAATTACTATGATCTTACCTAGACACACTCCCTGACTGATCTCATTTCACATACACAAATGACAAAAGTGATGTAGACAGGCAGGAATAAGATCCCAGGAAGTAGAAATCAAAGTAAAACAAGCTATTTCTAAACAGGCAAAAGAACTAGTAAACTACAGGGGCGAAATCATAACCCATGTGGCCTGGGAGCATTTCCCACTCTTCCTTCCAACACAATACCTTCAGAAGAGACAAGATGGGGCCTGAAGAGTCACTTACCGATCATAAGTGTCACCCCCAGAGTCATGTGACCACTGGAACCCAGTGAAGTTTCAATCTTAGAATACAGCCAACCCATGAGGTTCATATTCACTGTACTTCCCTGAGGAAGAAAAAATAATAATAATAACAATAGAATTTTCAATGATATATACCACAGTTCAGTCTGGAAAACAAAAATTACTTAAGGTGGCTTAGTGAAATTATAACTAGGATCCAGATTATGTTGAGATAACTAAAAAGATAAAAACAACCTATAAAGACAATAAAAGCCAACAGGCTAAGATAAAGCCATAGTTAGGATTACTATACCTAGAGGTTGGAGAGATGGCTCAGGGGTTAAGAGCTCTGGCTGCTCTTGAGGAGGACTCAGGTTCAATTCCCAGCACCCACATGACAGCTAACGACCATCCATAACTCCAGTTCCAGGGAATCTGACAACCTCCTCTGGCCTCTCTGAGCACTGCATGCATGGATACACTTAAGATACCACACATATAAGCTTAACACTCATACACATAAAATGAAAATAAAATAATTAAAAGTTCTTCACCTGACTATTCAAAAAGCAGAGACACAGCTAGGTATGGTGGCACATGCCTTAAATCAAAAGGCAGAGGCAGGTAGATCTCTGTGAGATCAAGGCCACCCTGGTCTACACAGAGAGCTACAGGACAGCTAGGGTTAAAGGGAAACCCTCTCTCAAAATGATCCAAAAAAGTAGAAAATAAAGTTTATAGTAGATAATATCTTCAGCCATTCAGTCATTCACCCACCAATTACTGAACTCTTGTAACGTGTCAGTCATTACTTCAGGAACATAATAAAGAGAATGACAGGAAAAAAAATTTTCATGAAACTTTCATTTTAATGAAACAAAAACAACGCAGTATTTAAATAATGAAAAGAACTTAAAACTAAAGTAGATATCTAGAACACAGAAATATAGAAAGAATATAAAACTGGACAGAAGGCCTCGCTGAGGACGACTTTGGAGTGAACTTGGAAAGTCCCCTGAAGAAATCTGGAGCGGAGCAGCCCAGGCTAGAGCAAAACTGGGCACAGAGCCATGAGGGAGCAGCCAGGTATGATCAGGGGACAGGAAGGAGACCAGCATGGCACCAATGAGAAGCCAGGACACAATGAGCTCCCAAGAGAGTAAACAGGTGAGCATGATGGCTTCTGGCCGTGCCCCTGAGCAAGATTGCCTCTGCAACCTTGAGGGCAGACTATATTCAATCTTGGAATCTTGCTTGTCTACCTCCAGTCTTCCCTACTCCCCAGTAACTCTTCCCCCTGCATCCTAAAAGCCCCTGAGAGTCCCTTCTAGAAACTCAGAGCAACTCAAAATGCAATTTAATGTGGTCTAAGTAAGTCACACTGACATAGAAAAGCTGATGATAAATAGTAACCACGACAGAGTCATTGAGAATCAGTGTCACTCAGTTCCTTCTTTGAGAAGTTTTCATACAACCAGATCCACCAACTCCACATAAGGAAGCTTTCAGAGGCATCCTAGAGGAAAAACTCAGACAGGGGAGCCACACTAGCTCAAAGAACAACAACAAGACCCTTTAGGTGTTTCACACCAGTGTGATAAAATCACCTTTTAAAAAAGCACTAGCACCGTACAATCAAAGCTACAATAAACAGGATTCTCTCCTATCCGACAGATGGAGACAAAAACATCTCAACTGAAAAACGTGGAAACAATATATCCCCAGTCCTCAGAAACCCTGACAAGACCCCTGATTCAGTAACCCCATTCCCAAACAGCTAGCCTAAGGAAACACTCAGAGAAGCCAACAAGCAAATGTCAGCCAATGTCAGCACAGCACTGCTTTCAATACTGAAAAAATTTAAAGGCCTTATGTGCACAGAAACAAAAATACTCGCAAGATGAAATACATTAACATTTTCTACTTAATTTCTCCTCTAAGAATATATTAATTTTGTATTATTGATTAGTCATTGAATACTTGATTTTTAATGGCAAGGAGCTTTGGTGGGTGAGGGCTTGTCTATGTATCAGACTTTATGAAAAAAACAAAACAAAAAAATAAACCCTTAAGAGGGTTTAGGCCTACCTAAACATTGTGCAAGACATATTAATCAAAACATAATGCTGTTCCCCAGGGTAGCCGCTGTAGGACCAAACACAAACATCATGATGAATTGTAGGTTCCAAATACCATGAGTACTGGCTTACTGAGTCCAGAGGGATATGAGCACTACGCTGCGATCTGCAACTCAGGTTAGATGGCTTAGACAATCACTGGAAATAAATGTTTCTAATCATGAATGAAGAACCAGGCAATGTTTTGTTGCATGGCACTGAAGGTAAGAATTGATACAGAAAATGAGGTAGGAGAAGTCGGTAAAAGCTCCTTGTGAAAGGTTTCATATGTGTCAAGTTGAGCTTCAAGTTAACTGAAGAAGACGGGCTTCCCATGAGAGTGAGCTGCCCCGAGGGAAGTGCGCAGACCTTCCGCAGAGACTGTGCCAGCGATAGGGTTAGGGTTAGGGTTAGTGATAGGTTTAGGGTTGGGGTTAGAAAATGGGAGAGAAATCAGGCAATCTAAACTCATTTTTAGAACTAATCAATGTTTACTTTGCTATTTTTGGCTATCCACTGATGCCTTACTTAGGATAAAGTAAATGCCATTCTATTTCCTTAAGAAAGAATATAAAAATCAGATTTGAGACATGACTCAGCAGTTAAGAACACAGTCATGAGGACATGTCATGCACAGTCATGAGGACAGGAGTTCAGATGTCAACACCCATGCAGCAAGCAGGGGTTCCATACATGCCTGTAACCCCAGCTCTAAGAGAGGCAGAGACAGGAGGATAACTGAGCCTTGCTGACCTCCAGCCTGAGAAAACATGAGCCCCAATGTGTACACTCACACAGAGATACATATACACACTCACATACAAATACATAAATCTTAAAAAGGCAGAAGGGCTGGGGAGATGACCAAGTGGTTAAGAGTGCTTGTGGCTGTCTTGAGATGAGATGCCAGCACCCATGTAACAATCCAGGAATTCTCTGCATGCCTGTAGCCATAGCTCTGAGTGGGGCAGAGACAGGACGATTACGGGGACATGCTGGCTTTCACCCTGAAAAAATGTGAGCCTAGGTTCAGGGAGATACCCTGCCTCAAAGGAGTAGGTGGAAAGTAACAGAAGAGGAGACCCAGTGCCCTCCTCTTGCCTCTACACAAAGGCACACGTATCCACACATACACACATACACTTGTGTACGCACTCACAGATACAAACATATGTACAAATAAATCTTTGAAAAATGTCTCTTTAAATCGATGCCTAACTCCTCATACTCAAGTGTATACCAGCACATTTCATTCTGATTTTATAGGACTCAATCTTTTGCTTCCCATTTGGCCCCACACGTCTGCCACCACACTTACAATTCTGGCCATGCTGAGTTGGAGTCCAAACACCAGGTTTAACTCCTTGCCTTTAAACCAACTCACAGCATATGTATTCTGGGCAACTGCTAAGGACTCTCCACCAATCCTAAACATGGGATAAGGAATAAAGTCTTAGCTTTTAAGGAAATTCCAGTTAGTAATTTTGTTTTGTTTAAATTTTATTTATTATTTTTATTTTATCGGTATGCATGTATTGCCTGTGTGTAGGTAAGTGCACCCGTGTCGTGCAATGCCTGCGGAGGTCAGAAAGAAGGCTGTCATATTTCCTGGGACTGGAGTTATGGACAGTTGTTAGCTGCCATGTGGGTGGTGGGATTCAAACCCGGGTCTTCTGCAAGAACAACCAGTGTTCTTAACTGCTGAGCCATCTCTCCAGCCCCAGTTCGTAATTTTGATAATGCTCCCATCAAGAGATGAGCTCTCTCCTCCTCTTGAATTAAGGTAGGTTTGCTTCAACCAATAGAATATGGTTAAGTGAAGCATGTAATCTCACACATCCCAAAGATTACCATTACCATAGTGCTTTGAGTGGGCAATGTCCCCCACAGACTCAGATATTTAAACAACTGGTCCCCAGTTGGTGGCACTGTCTGAGGAGGTTTTAGAAGGTGGGCCTTGCTAAAGGCAGTATGTCATTCATAGTCTCGGCCTACTTCCAATTCACTCTCTCTGCTTAATGTTTGCAGTTGAAAATTTGATCTCTCAGGGGCTGAAGAGATGGCTCAGCAGTTAAGAACACTGTTCTTGCAGAAGACCTGGGTTCAAATTCCAGCACCTAACAACTGTCCTTATCTCCAGTTCCAGGGGATCCGACAGCCTCTTCTGTCCTCCACGGGCATTGCATGACATGGGTGCACTTACCTACATGCAGGCAATACGCACATACACATAAAATAACATTCAATTTTATGTCTTACAGGGTTTATACCATAGCCACTTTTGAAAGAGATGCATCTTTGCTCTGGAAATTGTTACTGCTTATGATAATGTTATAATGAAATGCTTCTAAAAAAATAATTAAAAATTAAAAATAAACATTTTTTTAAAAAAAGGAAATGTGATCTCTCAGCTTCCTTCTCCCGTGGCCTCTGCCATGCCTCCCCCATCATTACAGACCCTCGGGAACCGTAAGTGAAAACAAGCTCTTTCTTCTGTAAGTTGCTTTTGGTCATGATGGGTTTTTTTGTTTTGTTTAATTTTAATTTTATTTTGTATTATGTGTATGAATGTATTGCCTGTATGTAAGTTCACCCATGTGGTACAATGCCTATAGAGGTCAGATCCTGTGGAACTGGAGTTACAGATAGCTGTTAGCCTCCAGGTGGTTGCTGGGAATCAGACCCAGGTTTTCTGTAACAGCAATCAGTGTTCTTAATCACTGAGCCATCTCTCCAGCCCCAGGTCATGGTATTTTATCACAGCAACAAAAAATAATACAGATGATATCTGCCTTTCCAGTCCAACACTCACACATGGCGTCCTAAGTCACTCTGTAGGAAGGGTAACCATGCCCATGCTGAGAAAGCAAGCCATACAGGCCATTTGTGGTGCTCTGATCAGCAGTTCTATTCTTCAAGGCAGCCCAGTCCAGACGTGCAACATGAAAGGTAACAAACAAGCTTCCAGGTGATTCCACCCTCCAGCCTTCCATCTTTGCAGCTGAGGTCCCAGACATCAGGGCACAGACAAGCCAGCCATACATTCTACCTGCCTCAAAATCTAAACTAAATGCAGTATTCTATACTGTAATGTTCTGGAGTCATTTGGGATGGTGCATTAGTAATCATGATGGGCAGGAAAGCAGCTTGCATTACTGCACCATCTAGCCATCCTATGTACAATGTTGATCGGGGAGAGTGGGTCACACTTTGTAAAAATGAAAATTCATACTTTTCAGGTCAATAGAAAGCTCTCCATCAATCAGTTTCCCAATTCATTTTGCATACGCAACATTCTTCTACTTCCTGGTTTTAATTTTCCTTCACTTAAGGTCCATATATTCACCACTACCCCTTAAGGCCCGCTTAGAAGCTCTGCCTCATTCATATTGTAAAAATAAGCCCATGTTATTATCACATCACTCTGTCCTAGTCCAAAACTTTTTTTCTCTTCCACTAATACAGTCCCCACACTTTTTTCTATAAGGCCCACTTCACCCATGTAGCCATTTTTATCACATTTTTGTCCCAAAATCTCTTTCGTGCTCTTATATACATTTTGTTTCCCTTGGGGGTATGCTACATATATCCGCAAGCCCCTGGTGCCTGTGAAAAGCCTGAGTAAGCTGTGTTTTTAAAGACTTAGTTCTGTCACCTGTATCTCTCAGGGTAGGAAGTCCAAGGCTAGACTTGGAACAGGTTTATTTAACAGATATTGAAATGTACATGGAGTGGTCAGCCTATAGGTGCCATGTCAAGGCACTTAAGAGGGAGCAGAAAGACCTGAATGCCACCCACTAAGAAAGAGTGAAATATCCATGAGTCATTGTGGTGCTCTGAATGAGAAATGTCCCCATAAGCTCAAGTATTTGAACACTTGGTTCCCAGCTGGTAGTGCTGTTTGGGAGGTCATGGAATCTTTAGGAGGTGGAGCCATGGAGGAGGAACTGTGTCACTGGGGTGGGCTTTGAGAGACCACAGCCTCATTCTACTGGCAGTTCACTCGCTCTGCCACACCACACCTGCCGCTTGCTGCCATGTATTTCTGCCATGATGAATTCTTATCCCTCCAGAATCAAGCCCAAATAAACTCTTCCTTCTGCAAGGTATCTTGGCCATGGTATTTTATCACAGCAACAGAAAAGTACCTAATACAGCCACCAAATGAATTTCAGGGTCTATACTTTTGTGAATGAGGTTTAAATCAAACACAAGCAGAAAAGCCTAGGGAAAACACGGTTTCTGAAGAAGCTTGTAACAGTCAAACCCTACATTCAGAACTGTTTATTTCAAATAAAGGTTAGAACTAAGAAAGTCTTACATACATATTTCAATGTTTTGGAGCAGTTCCCCCCAAAAGACAATGATATATTTCTTTTAAATCCTTAATAATTAAGAACTAGTGGCATGAGTCAATGGTGACTTAAGTAATTGGCAAACAAGAGAGGTCATGGCTTCAATCTTCAGCATCAAAAAAAAAAAACAAGAAAAAAAATCGCTAATAAACATGTCTAGGTAACATGAAATTATGCATAGCTTACCCAAACACAAACCTCCCAAGTTCCATTAGCCAAAAAGCATTAAATATTCCACCCAGAGCAAAAATAACCTGTAATACAAAATATTGAACAGAAAAATAAAGTCAAGATAGTCAATGAAATAATTAACATGATAAATCTTAACTCCCACAATAATTTTACTTACCTTCATTAACAAATCTGAGAAATCAAAACAGTAATGGTCATGCATGTGATGGTAAACATTGCCAATTTGACAGGATCTAGAATCATCTAGAAGACAAGCCTCTAGGCATGCCTGTGAGAAACTGTCCAAATTGGATTCATTGAGGTAGGAAGACCCACCCTGAATGCAGTTGGCTCCATTCCATGGGCTGGGGTCCCACACTACACCCGTCACTTTTTGGTTCCTGATCATGGACACAGTGTAACCGCTGCTGCTGTGGCCTTTCCTGCTGAGATGGATCACACCCTCAAACTGGGAACCAAAATAAACCCTTCCTCCCTTCAGTGGCTTTCATCGGGTATTTTACTGCAGCGAAGAGGCAAGTAACTAAAAATTCAAGGCTAGCAGGGCATGGTGGCGCACGCCTTAAATCCCAGCATTCGGGAGGCAGAGGCAGGCAGATCTCTGTGAGTTCGAGGCTAACCTGGTCTACACAGCAAGTTCCAAGACAGCTGAGGAGGCTACAGGGGGACCCTGTTTCAAAAAAGACCAAATTTAAAAAAACGTATTTTTGTGTTAAATAGTTCTGATCACATGGGCATTCATGGGCCTGATTAAGCTGGTCATTCATTAAACATCTCTTTGCTAGTGGAATTAATTAGGTAAGATTCAAAAGTCACTGCCAAATAATAAATGTTTTAGCCACTCTTACCTGTCCGATGCAAACAAAGCAGCTAAAAATAATTGTACCCCATCTGTAAGAAAGAAAGAGAGAAACGGTCATTTTTTTTGTTAGTATTAGTACTCAGAGTCCTGTAGTCGTAATTCATTTTAGTTTTCTTTGCTCACTGTGTCTTTCCTCCAAAGGAAGGTAAGTACTTGTTATGTCATCATCACCTCTTAAAATCTAAATAATCTTCAAAAAGTTCCCAGTTGTCAAAAACATTTAAAAATGGAAATTCTTTACAAAACTTTTATGCGGAGTTTAGAACTGATTCCAGGAAAATCCTACAGTAAATAATTTAAGTGGTTACAATTTTTGATAACTAAAACTACTTTCAGAGGACAAACATTAACCAGGATAATACAATTACAGGTCCATCATTCTATAGTGCAAGTACCTATTCCTGTTCTGCCAGACTAATTAAAAGGCAGCATGAGAAGAGTCTTTAAAGGTCAATTGAGTAAAGTATCTTTCTGAAACCTAGATCCTCTCAAGAGCCTTGTAAAATAGCCACACCATCTCTGAATGTTCTCTAACTGGAAAACTCGCAATGGCCCACAGACAATTTATATGAGCCCAACAATCCGAACAAGCAAGTTTGTGCTCAGACTAGGTGGAATCTGTTTCCCTGAAAATTCAAGTTAATTCTATTCCTTGAGACCCAGTAAAACACATTTAACTCTTCCTTCATACTCTGTTCAAGATTCTTAAAGTTAACTCCCAAATCTAAACACTCAGTTTTTCAACCCTTATCTATATCAGACATGATTGAATCTGCTTCAGCAGCTTCATAATTCTGCCTTCTGAAAAAACTTCCAGTTGACCTCTCAAGTCTTCACTCAAATACGTCTGATCAAAGATGTAAAGTGACAAAGCTTATAGTATTCTTCCTCAGCATCTAATATGCAGAGCCTTTCAGAAAGCTCAGTGGCTAAAGTAAGGCAGAAATTAAAAAAAAAGGGGGGGGGTGGGCTGGAGAGATGGCTCAGCGGTTAAAAACACTGGTTGTTCTTGCAGAAGACCCGGGTTCGAATCCCAGCACCCACATGACAGTTAACAACTGTCCGTAACTCCAGTTCCAGGGGATCCGACGGCCTCTTCTGTCCTCCACAGGCATTGCATGACACGGATGCACTTATCTACATGCAGGCAGTACACCATACACATAAAATAAAAATAATAAACAAAATATTTTTTTAAAAAATCACACCAGGGCTAAGAAAATATCTACTACCTACACACCAAAGATGGTCATCTCTCGTTTAATCCTCATAACTATCTGGTAAGGAGGTAATATCCTCCATATCCTCCTTCAGATTTTAACAATGAGGAAACAGAAGCTCAGGAAGTTCCAAAGGGGTCAGTGCAGTAGGAATCTGACCAAGTAGAAGCAACTCAGACCTGCTTTGTCTGATCCCAAGTAAGAGGAAACTTAACCTCCTGATAACTGAGGACCTTACTCTATCAGCAGCACTTACAAGGCCTGGTCCAACTGATGAACCAACCAAGCTTCAAGGACCAAGTCTAGATACATGAAAATCTTAAGAAAAAAGGCCTCACATTCACTATCACACTTAAGGCAAGTCTACATTCAGTTCTTTGCAGAAATACTCTAATCCATCCTTACATTTTTCTAATAACAAGATTACATTTGCCCACAGATGAGTTGTTTTTTTTTTTTTAAACAAACTTACCGTATTCCAAATACTCGGTCTATCAAAAAACCACCAAAGAAACACAAAACTACATTGGGCCAAGAATACCAGGCATACAGCAACATGAATTTCGTGGTATTCACCTGCATATCCTATATGGGAAGAAAATAAAACTGTTTTTCCAAACAGGCTTAGCAATTAACAGATGAAAACAGACAGTGGTTACATTTGTATTTCTGTATAGGGAAAGTTTTTTCACCATTTGTACATCTTTTACTTCCTTGAGAATCTCATGAAAGCTACAGCTCCTACGCTACAAAAATGGTCACACTGGGAACTCCTAGATTCCACATAGTTTGTCAGCGGCCTCTTGGATTCCAGGCCCAGCCACTGGTGTGGGGACAAACTCAGTCTATCACTATCTCCTACATTCTCATTTCAATTCTGCTGGCATTGAGGACTCCTCCCACACAGAAAAGAATCATCTTCACCTCTCTTTACATAACATTATCTTCTCTGCCTCCTTCTGGAATGAAAAAGACAATCTGGGCTCAGTGGTTTAAAAAAAAAAAAAAAAAGGAGGAAAAAAATAGGATCTAAATGCCCAAGAATTACAAATATCAAGTATATTTTTACAATTCAAGACTGAAAATATGGGTAATGGACAACCCTCCACAATCAATGTCTACATTTATAAAACAAATGACAACAAAACTTACCTAAAAGGGCGAAAAGCCATTTAACAAATCATTTGGATCAGTAAACAATGGGTGAGGAAAGACCAAACAAAAACCAGTTTCTTTAGCAACACTGTGGTAAGGGTACGTAACTCTCTACCTAAGGAATGAAACAATTTCATGGCATATGTGCTATGAGTTCTTTAGGGTAAGTCATTTGAACTTAAGAAATCTCTGGCTTGTGCGTTTGGTGACTGATTTAATGGGCATTTCAGGCTGGGCACCCTGAGAGCTGACAATGTCTCAGTAATGGTTAATTGCTTCGATGTAGAGACACAAATGTGGAAAATTAACTCACGCGTTTAACGTGGGTCTGAAGGGCTGCAGGAATATCATAGCAAAAATAGCTGCCTAGAAGAGGAAAAAGCAAATGTTTACCAAGAAGGATAATGTCTTAACAAGTTTCAAGTTACAACTTACTACTACTCCAAGGTGATTTTGAGGTTCAGGCTCCAGCTGACACTATAGAAACATCTCTTAACCCACTTCCTTATTCACCAGTGTTTTCTTAGTTGTAAGCAAAGAACTTCCACAATCCAGCAGTGTACACACACAGCAAATACCAGAAAACTTGAATTGAGAAATTGACAATCAACTGTTTTTAATCATTTTGTTTTCCTCATGTTTCCCGAGTTTATTATTTTAACATCTTCATGAAATAGTTGTATTTTGCTTACATAAAGCCATCAAAATCAAAACTCTACAAACTCCCATGCAGTCCATGACATCAGCTGTAGTCACTCTTCTTGAAAGCAGAGTGAAGTTCGGCTATTCTGACCAAACCAGTATTTGAACAAATTCTAAATCTGCAAACAAAATACCTACCATCAAATGATTTAGTGAAAATGGTGCCAGAAAGAATCAAATTAAAATCTAACAATGTCTCTTGGAGAATTAGAAACAGGCAGTAAGGAAAGACGTTATTCATGCACGAGGATTTATCTTAAAGGTAATTGGCAGGCTGATGCAAATCACAAGATAACACTGTCTCTGCACTAACGCTACAAATTTATAAAGCTACCAGTTAAGGGGGGAGGGGGGTCTAGGAAGGTAAGTCTCTGAATCCCCAGCAGATAACCATCTCTACCAAAAATAAGCTGTCAGTTTGAGTAGGGACAATTTCTTAAACGACTTTGTCATTGTTTCTTGGTCATTGTTTCTAAACACAGGAACTTCTGGCTCCTGCTTTAATTGCTTACAAGGGACTCAGTACGGTGTTTTAAAGGGAAAGGATGGGCATCAAGTTCCAAAAACTGAGAGACAAGCGGTGTGCAAAAGGTGTGGCAAAGAAACCAAACCCCAAGTGTTTTTATGACTGTCTATATACATTCGAGTAGAAGCACAAAGTTCCTAAACCGTGGCATTTCTGAACCTGATTCCTGAAAACACACTCTTTAGAGCCAAGCTAACTTAAACCAATCGGAACAGCTGCCGGGTAAAATGAACACTGTAACACAGGAAGGAAAGGTGTTTCTTAAAGTAGCTCAAGAAACTGCTTTTACTGTGATCAGATTTCGTTAGGTGAAATCAACCACCGCCAAACCGCCAAAGCTGTCTGCAAGATGCACACCGTCCCAAAAAAGGATGAGGAGGATGAGGAACGCATGGAAATCGGGAGAGAGAAGGGTTCTCCTGGGGATCTGCAAGGAAAGGACTCAGTTCTGAGCACCGTGCTCCGAGAGGGGCCGGAAAGACCCTTCCGTGTCCGCGGGGGCGAGCCGCTGCCCTCGGGGACTTGGGGACACGGTCCCCAGATCCGTCGCCGAGCCCCTCGCTCGAGGTAAGCAGCAAAAGCGGCGACCGGACCCGATCCCCGAGCCCTGCAACCTCCGCCCAGCCCTTCCGGCTCACCGAAGCCCAGCAGGCACATCAGCAGCAGCACCAGCAGACGGTGCGCCAGGCGGCTGGGGTCGCAGAGGGCCGGGAGCGCACGCGCGCCGCCCGGGACTCCGCTGCCCGCCTCGGGGCCGCCCGCCAGCAGCGCCCGCGCCTCCTCATCCTCCTCCGCCATCCGCTACGGCTCCGCGGGAGCAGGAAGCTGGGGCAGCGGCGATGGCGCTCACGTGACTGCGGACGCGCTCACGTGGCACCCTGTAGGTCAGGCTGGGTCGTGCTCACGTGAGCGACTGGTCACATGGGGTGGGGCCGGTGGGCAGCTTCTTCTGTGCTGTTGGGATAAACTGTTGGTTCGTCACTGTTTCCCACGATGGGCGAATGCTGGACTCCCTGTGGGTGGATCGACCTGCGCAGCTGGAGACCCCAAAACGTGCTGCACTTGTCACAGCCCTCCGCTTCGCGAGCTCGTCATACTCCCAGACCTGATGGAACAACTTCTGATATGCAAGGCGGGGAGACAACAAACCCTGACTTAGACGAGTTCGGGGTCGAGACATAGAAACTAATAGTGTGGATGGAGAGAGGGAGGGAGGGAGGGCATGGATGGATGGATGGATAGATGGAAAGAAGGAAGAAATAGAATAGGCATTGGATGGTGGGTGGTTGGATGACTGCGGCTGGAATAAGCATTGAATTCCACACGAATGCCTGGTTGGCGTTTTCTACGTTTATAATTATACTTTTTTAGTGACCTGGGAGTAAGAAGGAAGTTGAGAGGAAACCTTGGCTGTGCAAAGATGTTCAGCAAAGTATCATGGCGGCTAGATTTGTTTTGAGAAATTCAGTTTGGCAGTACAGCCTCCCCCACCCCCTTTTTCTAAGTATCCCTAGACTTTGCCAGTAGAAGTTTGAGGGTAGCAAGGCGAGATGCAAAATTGCTATAAGAATTAGCCAGATACTTTAGAAGTGAAGATGACGAGAGGTTACAAAGGCTGATCCTGGAGAATAGATAGGGCCCAAAGGAAACGGCCATGATTACGTAGGAGCAAGATGAGGCGAGTTTAATAACATATAAGGTCTGAAATAGGACTTGAGTGGCTCCAGATTTCTACTTTGGGCCCTCAAAAGAGACCCAAATATAGGGAGTGGTGAAGGAGAGAAAGGATAGTAAAAGAAAGAAATAGGTATGGGATCTGTTTATACGTATCTCCACTTTGTATCAGCCATTCCTGACAGCTCCGGCTTTGTCAGCACAGCAGTCTCACCGCTGCTCGTTCTTACTCTGCCACTCTGCAGCCATTGTATGGCAGGGAATGACCTGGGTGATCATTTAACATTTGTTGACTCTGCCTACAGGATAAATTCCTAAGAACACAATCGCTAGGTCAGACAGGTACATTTTTAATATTAGATAGTACCAAATCTCTCATACTAAAAACTATTCCTATTTGCACATCTGTCAGCAACATGGGTAGGAGCCTGGTTCCCACACCAATCATATTCCAGGCTTTTAGGTTTTTGAAAAAAAATAGTGAGAAATGGCTCTCAGAGTCTCAGTTTGTATGTCTCTTAGGTTGAAGAAGGCTGAATTTCTTTCAAATTATTCAGGACCGCTTACATTTTGTTTTCTACAAAGTATCTTTCTGTTCTTTACTCGCTGTTCTCAATGACTATACTTACTTTTCCATATAGTTACGCATGCAAATTTATCTGTTTTCATAATTTCAGAAGTGGTTGGCTTCCAAATAAGATTTTCAACATCCTAAAGCCAAACATTGTAGCACATGCCTTTAATGCCAGCTATTTAGTTACCAATACTAAGGCAGAAGTAGTGCTCAATTCCAGGAGTTGCAGACTGGCCTGCACAACATCGCAGTATCGCCATCTCTTTTTAAAAGTTCAACAGCTTTATTTAATTGTCTCTACCTCCACTATTGCATTTCTGTGATAGGTTGCTTACAGTGACCAGAATAATCCTTTTAGTTTTGAGGTTTGATTTGCCAGTGGTTGATAAGACATCATTAAATATTTGAAGGAAAAAGACTAAAGATCGATTATACAGCCTAGGAAGAGCTATACTGAGAAGGCACAGTCTCTCCAAACAGAGCAGGCTGTTCTTCCTATGCAGGGCTTTTAGAATCCAATCCAGGGACAGGTAGGTGTGCTTTAAAGCAGAAGGGCTCTACATCCTCTGTAGAGAGCAAGTACTCTGTTAAGACTGCTATTCCACCCATATATTTATTGGGTGAATCTGTGATTGCCAGGCATGGGGAGAAGGGAGATTCCAGTTTAAGACAGTTACTGGCTAATTGAATGGGTTTGTTAACACTGGTACAAGAAATGAAGAAAAACATGATAGTTTCAAAGTATCCCCTCACTAAATACTTATTAATAAAGAGAAAAGCAGTGAAGAAACTTAATGTATTCTACTTTCACCAAGTAATCAAAGTTAACACAAATTGGCATTCAGTGTCTGCTGATACACTGTGACACTGAAAAGAACTCAATGTTCTTGTGATTCACCTACCAAAAATTATAACTATATTTGATCATAATGAAACATCAGGCTGAATTTGAAAGATAAAACTATCTAGTCTGTGTGGGAGACAGGCTTGAGCCTAGGGTGATATTGCACCCCAGGGTCACATGGTTTCCAGGAATCCAGGTTCTGTAATCTGAAACACAGTATGCTAATAAGGCATCCTACCCTCCATACTGTGATAGGACGTTAAGTCTTTTATACTAATAGGATGCTAAGTCTGTTATGCTAATAAGGTATCCTACTTGCTGTACTGTTATAGGACACTAAACCTAATGCTAATAAGGTATCCTACTTGCTGTGCTGTCATGGGACCACCACCCCTATATAAGCTTGTGCCTTCCTGCAATAAAGCAGACTTGTGTCACTGAACTTGGTCTCTTGTGTCTGAATGTGGCTCTGCTGACAGTCTCCTCTCTAGCCCTGGGGTCCAGGTCCGGGTAGAAGCGGTGATGACAGGAGGCAGCACAGGGCAAGCAGAAGAGCGGCCTCAGTCCAGGGTGAGTGGAGGAGCAGCCTCGATGCCCGTGAGAACAAAGGAGCAGCACCCACGAGAATGGAGGAGCGGCTGCTGCTGGCAGTGACCACAAGTCTGTACATCTCAAAAAAGTCAGTGTCATAAAAGACCAAGGACTGTTCCTGATTAAAGGAAACTGAAGATACTGGGGTTTCTTGGTATAAAGACCATTATCTGGAACAAAGAAACAGTTGAATAAGATAAGTTAATACAGGATATGAAAATGGAATTCTATATAGAGAGAAATACTGAAGAAAAACTAAACTGAGGTGCTGGAAATGAAAATTTCAACAAGTCAAGTAAAAAGTTCAGTGGAAACCCTCACCAGGATCATAGGGAGAACAGAATATTGGGGCTTGAAGACAAGATACAGGAATTGGAATGCTCAGTCAAAAGCATTCCAATTAATCACATAAATTAATAAGTATAAATTAATAAAATTGTACAAATGGAGTCAGAGCAGAAAATTTCCCAAATCTGGGAAAAAGAGATGTCCACCCTGATTTTAAAAAAGGCATTTAGAACACCAAATAGATCATACCAGAAAATAAATTCTCTACATCATATTATAGCTAAAACATTAAATATACAGATGAAGAAAAGTCTACTAAATGCTACAAGAGGATGCTGGAGAGATGGCCTAGTAAAGTACATTCTTGCCTCATGGCATGAAGACGGGTTCAGGTCCCCAGCATTCACACAATTGTGGCCTGTGATTGTAATCCGTGTGCTGGAGGGGTGGAGACAGGTGGATCTGTAGCACTCACTGGTCTGGCAGCATAGCTGAATCAGTGAGCCATAATAACAAAAGGAGCCTGGTAATGGCAAGAACACAGGCTTATAGATCAATGGTGAAGAACAGAGGACCCAGAAGTAAACCCACACCACCACAGCCACCTATTTTTTTTTTTACAAAGTTGCCAAAATCTTGCCAAAAAAGCCTCTTCAACAAATGGTGCTAGGAAAACTGGATAGCCACATGTCAAAGAATTAATAGGATTCATATTTCACCCTGAAAATTAATTCAAATGTGTTAAAGTCCTTACTATAAGAACTGAAACCTTGTAACTGTTAAAAGAAAACAGAAGAAACATTTCAGGATCTACCCATAGTACTCTCTGAAAAGGACTGCAGAAGCACAAGAAATCACCCACGAATGGCAACTGGGAGTGCAAAAAATTAAAAAGCAAAGAAAACAATCAAGTGAAGAGACTGCTTATGGATTAGTAAAGAAAATCTTCGCCAACTATATAGCAAGCAGGGCATTCATATCTAGAATATGTAAAGAACTGCAAACATTAAATAACCCCTAAAACTTCTAACTTAAAAATGGACTATTGAAACAAATAGTTTTCAAAAGAAGAAACACAGATGGCCAATAAATACTTCAAAAATTTCAGAATTCAATATCCCTAGCCATCAGGTAAATGCAAATTAGAACTTCTTTGAGATTCTATCTCCCCCAGCCAGAGTGACAAACATGGAGAAAATAAAAGACAACAAAATTTTGTCCAGGGATGAGCAGAGGAACCAAGCCTGCTGATGGGAATGTGTGGAAAGCAATATGGAAGATTTTTACCTAAAAATAGAAGTGCCATGTGGTCCAACCATGTCACTCCTAGGTACATATCTAAAGGACTAACTCAAAGTACCATAGAGGTACTTGAATACCCATGTTTACTGTTGCACTATTCACAATAGCTAAGAAATAGAATAAGCCTAGATGTCTACCAACCAACTGAATGAATAGATAATGTGGAACTGTGAGAAACAGTTAAGTGTACCTTGAAGCAGAGCTGCAATGAGCAGTGACCAAGACTGCAGCTAAAGGGTTAAGCTACCAGTTGCCATGTCTTCTGGGCCAGCATGAGTGCCCTGCAGTGCCTGGCTGGAGCAGCTCAAGCTGGAGGAGGGTGTGGAAGGATCAAGGTCTCTCAGGCAGCTGCATGCAGAATGCCTGCAAAGACGTCCTGCTGGTCGGTGTTCCAGCTGAAAGCAGCCCCTCCTGGGAGCCCACATCCTGTGCTTTACTCTGAAGACTGTAGGGAAGAAGTTCACTGAGGAATGCCTTCAAGCACAAACTGATGCATGACTGACTCCAAGTCCCAAGAAAGCAGTTTTCTCCAGCCACATAACTTCCAAACATTTAGGACCTTCTCTATGACCTGCTCCAATAGCCAAATTCCACAGAAATTAGTGATTTTTTTTAATTCAAATAAGAAAACCTAATGAAGGAGCAAAGTTTTCAATAGTAAATGGCCTAATTCTTTTACTGAAGTATTTTATATTATGACAAATAGAAACCATTCCACCAAATTTACTAAGATGCATCTATTCCATAAGTGAGGTACTAATGTTGCTGTGTCTGGAGTGATAGGTATGTTTTATTTACTGGATGTTTACATTTTAGGAAGAAAACATTGTTGTACCTCATCCACTGGACCCCAGAAAGACCACTGAGGACCCAACACACCAAAATGCAAAAGCAAAGGTTTATGGTTTATTCGGGCTTAAGCTCGGGCTCTCAGACCTCACCAACTCAACAGATCCGTGCTGAGAGCCCAGAGTAAGGGAGAGTGGAGCCTTTTATAGGTTTTAGACAGAGAGGAGGGGGATACCGAAGATACATTTTGGTTGGTTCAAGGAGCCTGCACATGCCAACATAATTTTAAACCGATTGGATGTATAAGATGCAGCCCTGGAAGTTTCTTATTATAGGGCAGTTTTTATGCTCAGGCTTGCTTAATCTATAGTTTCCTGGAAGGGGGGGGATAGCAGGCGGGGGTCAGGGCACGTCTAGGCATGTCTAAAGCAGCAGCCAAGCATTTTACAGAAGCTAAAAGAGCAATTAGTGGGGGTCTGGAGGGATTGGGGGGTAGCAGGTGAATGAAGAGGGTCTCAGGGTCCTACAACATTTGTATTACAAAAATTATTTGTAATTTGCTGTTGCTAACATTTTTATATTATAATAAAATTTGTTCTTAAGAATTTACAATTACTAAGACAAGAAAGTATAAAATTAAGAACAGCTGATACCCTGATTTTCTAGGCAAGAAGTTGCTCATTTCTAAATGAGAATATTGTTTTACTTTTAACACTAAACTTGGGAGCAGCTTCTTAGGAAACTTGTTTGAAAGGATTGATGCTGTCTTGCATGTTAGGTTGCATCTTGTGTATAAAGCAGATTTGATCTTTTTTTTTGAGTTCCTTTTCTTTTGTAATTGTTCTTGTACCTTTAAAAATGCTACATTATTTGTTTTTTTTTTTTTAATGTTTAAAATGTGACCTGCATACAGAACATTGAAAATGGTTAAAAGACAATGTGAAAATACTACAGCCTAAAAAGAAGTCAAGTCACAAGTGTTTTCCCTGAGTGGTGTGCCTTTGATTTAATTTGGGACACTTTTAGATGGAAACTTAATTTATTTGTAATAACTTTGAAAAGCTTGGAAATAAAACTTTTGCTTAATTCATTTAAAGAAAAAGGAGGGTTAAGCTACCAACAGGCAAGCTGTGAAGACCCGCAGGACACTGAGAATGAAAATATGTTTGCAGGTCAGGTTAATCTCAAAGCAGCCAGCTCTGTACACGAGGCAAGGACACATTTTTTAAAAAAATGTTTATCAACAAGTTAATCAGCACTTCTTTAAAAATGTTATGAGAAAAGTTCTTGCTGTATGCTACACATCCAAGTCCTTGAAACTGCTGATTTTTGCTTCGGCTTTACTGTATAAATATTTACTGAATGAAGCACTCGGGGCCAGACACCCGAAGTTTGACCCAACACTGGCTACTATGCTGTGTTGTGCCAGAACTCCTTCCTCCTTGTCAGCAGCCCCCGAGGTCCTGCAGGACAGACCACCGCATGGAACATATACAGAATGGAATTTTATCCTGCCATAAAAGTGGAATCATGAAATTTGCAGGAAAATACATGCAACTGAAACTTAGTAAGATGGAAACTTGGTAGGTGGAACCTAATTAAGGGAATATGTACTTGGGGAAATGCACTTTAAAAGTTTATCTAGTCCCAGGCCCCTTTGCTATTTATCCTCTTCCTGCCTCCCCTCCCCTCCCTTCCCTCTCTCTTTCCCCTTCCCCTCTTGGCCACCATCAGATGAGCAGCTTTCCTCCCCCACACCCTCCTTCCATAACGCTTCTGCCTCACCTCAGGCCCCTAAAGAATGGAGCCACCCAGCCATGAACTGAAAACCTCTGGAACCATGAACCAATATCGACTGACCTTCCTTTAGACTGATTTTCTCAGGTATTTTCTCACAGCAACAGAAATCTGTCTAAAATAGAGTACAAATTTATGTTTGGGGAGATGAATGCTTCCTTCCACACGCAGACCTCCAGACTGGTACCTTCTTATTACCTGTTTTGTAAACAAGCTGAAAAGAGAGAGAAATGATCTGCCCTCAGTGGCATTACATTGGTATGTCCAGAAGAGAAAGGCTGGTATGTTAAGAGTAAAGATAGGTACTGTGTTAGGTACTCTTCTCATTACTGTGACCAAATAACTGGCAGAAATATAGTGATGGTAGAGGCATTTATTTTGGCTCATAATTTCAAAGGGTACTGTCCATCATAGCAAGGAAAGCATGCTTTCTATACTGGGTTAGTCCATGGAGGAAGGAGCTTGCAGCAGTAGCTTCTCAGATGCTAGCAAATCAGGAACAAGAGCGCCATCAGGAACCCAAAGCAGATATCATCGTTAAGTGGTAACGGGAATACTGGGGTGTCTTTGAGAGAGATGGAGCCTTTCTCCTTTCTTTTGTGCTTAGGTTGAATGGCTAGGCTCTTGGAAACTCAACAATTACCAAAGCCACCTCAAGACAGAAGGTTTTGGGTTTTTGTCTGGTGAATTTGAAGAATGAAATTCATGAACCACAGAGGGTGAGGTTTAGAAAGAAGTATTTTATTATAGGGAGCTTAGCAGAGAGAAGAAGGCAGAGCTCCTGTACAGCAGGAGGAGTCCCTGGGAATAAGATACCCTTGAGCCTCAGTGCCCTGGAGTAGAGGGAGGAAGAGCTGGGGAGATGAGATGCTCAGTCTGGCCCCCATTCCAGGTCTTTAGGTCACTCAGGGTTCTGGTAATATCCTCACTATGGTTTCCAGGAATGGGGTACTCCTTTAGGGAGAAGAGATAAGGCAAAAACAGGACCCCCTTTTGGCATTGCCAGCCTCTGGCTATGGTAGAACCCAAGACATCTTTGGCTTAGATACTTCTGGCATCTCTGGCCTCAGGCAAGGACAAGTGTGGCAGGCCCAAGAACATTTTCAGCTCTTAGCCACAGCCATTTCTACATCTTGTTCTCATCACAAGGTCTTCCCTTCACTGACTTCTGTTGCTAGGCCACACATCTCAAAGGTTCCGGAGCTTTCCAAAACAATGCCACCATCTAGGAAACAGATGTTCAAGCAAATGAGCCTGTGGGGGACATTTCACATTTAAACCATAACAGTTACCATGCTGAAGACAAAATGTCACTTTAAACTGCCCCAGATTTCTAACAGTAATTAAATTTATGTCCTACAGATTTCAATTTTAATATAATAATTTAAAAATATCTCTTAAGAATGTTTGTGTACATATTCTCCTTATAATCTATTTGTTTTTGTTCTCTTTTTGCATGTATCCAATTATGTGTTCATTCATATGTCTACCCGTTAGTCTCTCTACCATGATGTGTGGCTATCTAACTTAAAAATGATGGATGGGGCTGGAGAGATGACTAGAGAAGGGTTAAGAACACTGACTGCTCTTTTAGAGGACCCAGGTTCAAATCCTAGCACCCACGTGGTGGCTAACAACCATCTGTAACTCCAGTTAGAGAAGATTCGACTCCCTATTTTGACCTCCGTGGGCATTGCATGACATGGGTGCACTTACAATCATGCAAGCAATATACCCATACACATAAAATAATAAATAATAATAAGTAAAATATTTTTAAAAGGATGATGGAATTTAAAAAACCCAATTCTGAATACTTTCTAATTGAAATTTTTATATTTATTTATTTACTTATGTGGGTGCATGATCCGAAGACAAACTGCAAAAGTCTGCAAATTTCAATGTCTGGGGCTGAACTCAGGTTATCAGGCTTGGGAGCAAGCACCTTTATCCATTGAGTCATCTTGCCAATCCCTAACTGAAAAAAAATTTTTTTGGTCATTTTGAGCCAGGGTCTCTCTGTAGTGGGACTGGCCTGGAACTCACTATGTGGACCAAGCTGGCCTTGAACTCACAGAGATCTGCTTGCCTTTGCCTCATGAGTGCTGGGATTAAAGGCATGCCCTGACCCTAAAAAAGCCCTCTAGCTTAGTAGAGGAAACACATCAATGTATAAATCAAACAATGTAAACAGTGCACATATATTTGTGAGTTACATACTGAAAGTCAAAAGAAAAAATGTTTTAAGAAAACACAAGCCTTTGTGTGGCTGCTGGGAGGTCACAGGATGTGTATTTGAGTGTGGACTTTATGGCACAGCCGTAAATGTGGGGTGCCCACTCTTGTGTAAATAAACCACTACTCTATGCTCTGTTAAAAACAGAAAAAGAAAGAAAAGAAAACACAAGCCTGCTAGAGGAACAGCTATAAGAAGTACATATAATCACTCTCCGCGTGGGATTTGCTTTTACTGCCTCGTAGCTCAACATAGTCTGGCTGGACTATGAAAAGTTTGGTTTTCCTTTGCTAGAGGGCACGATGTTCACCTCTGCCAGTAGAGGGCGCAGGAGAGACACTCCAAGGGAAAAGGGCTCCTCTTCCCTCTGGCCTGTGAAAATGCTGTTTAGTGGACCACAGCCTCACAGCACCGGTTTCTATCCCTATGCTGTGCTTTTCTAAATGAAAAAAAATGGGGCTAGCCTCACAGCTTAACAGAATATATATTTATACTATATATAATATATAGTATATGTGTATATTAAATAAGTGCAATAAGAAAATTACCACAGAGGAGCCTCTGAAACAAAATGAGAAGAGTACTGGATGAGAAACAAAATTAAAAAAGAAAAGAAAAGAAAAACCACAGAATAACGGCATTGAGTAGGGAAATGTGAACACACCTCCGCACAAATTTTACAGCTGGGAAACTAACTAACTAGCAGGGTGTTTCCACCGTTTGCCGACACTCAACTTTTCAGGATAAAGAAGGGCTGACTAGAAATGAGGCTGGAATCTACGTCCCACACACCTCACATCAACAGATCAGCACAAGGAACTTGACAGCTCATGGTTCACTGTTGAAGTCCACTCAAGCACCCTTTGTCTGTGAATACTGCAACATGGCAGACTCATGTATGGTTCAACTTACAATCCACACATACCATGGGCTTTGATTTTTGTCTCAGCATGTCTGTAAGAGACCCGCATTAGGGCATGTTAGGAAGTCTGGTGGCATACCTGTTCCTGAACTGCCTCCCCTCCCCACCTCCACCATTCCTGATTCACTCCCAAACTTCCAAACCTAAAACATTTTCACTCCTGCTGCTCCTTTGTTCCTCTACCAGCCCCCGCCCCAGCTCCCAAACACATACACCCAGGACCTCATGGTGCCCTGCGCCCTGCCTCCAGATTAGTGCAACTCTCAACCCTCATCAGGGAAATTTCCTTTTGCAGTAGATGGCAATTGGCACAGAAACCCACAACTAGCCAGCGTGCAGAAAATAAGCAACTGCAGCACGACCAACCTTAAATGGGACATCTATATCACACCTTCCTCCCAAGTCCCAGGGATCATCATGGAAGACGGGGTGGAAAGATTGTATGAGCCACAGGTGGTGGATGACAATGAAACGGTGTCTTCAGACACAACAGGGCAGCTGCACATATGAACTCAGAGCAGTTGTGATGGCATGCACAAGATTTGCAGAGGATCAAGCCAGACGAAATCCAAGCATGGAGGGGGGAGGTTACCACCAAGTCCCACCCCCAGCAGAGGAACTATTAGCAATTGATGACTACTGGGAGCTGGAGAATCAGTTTTCTTCAGGGATGTGAGATAGGAGCGGTTACCCATGCTTCAGTAGATGGGCCTAAAATCATATACACACAGACAACACTAAGTGGACTCTGTGGGTTTTGAAAAAAAAAGAGCACATGAAGTTAGAAGGGAAAAGTGGGGCAAGGGTAAGGGAGGAATTGTAGGGGAGGGTGGGGTGGATTTGATCAAAACACATTATGTGACTGAATGAAATTCTCAATAAAAGGGGAGAACTGAAAACTTAATCTATGCTGTTCTTTAGTTCAAAAGGAGCGTCAACTTGAAGCCAGCCTGGGATACCCAAAAGCCCTGTCTCAAAATCAAAAACAGCATTGTCTGTTGCTGAAAGCTAGCACCGTAGTAACATATATCGAGAATCATTCTATATTAATTCACATAGATTTTCCTCACACCTAAGTTTAATAGATACTACTTTTTGTTGTTTTTGTTTAGTTTTATTGAGACAGGGTCTCACCCTATGGTGTTGGCTGGCATGGAACTTACTGTGTAGACTAGGCTGGCCTCGAACTCACAGAAATCCACTTGCCTCTGCCTTTTGAGTTCTGGGATTCAAAACGTGCCACCACACCTGGCCTTGATCTTCCTTATTCATATAAGGAAAATTCATATATGTATTTGAAATATTTTATTTATTTTATGTGTATGAGTGTTTTGCCTGCATGTTTATCAGTGCACCATATGCATGCAATGCCTGTCCTGTATTTGGGTGTGTTTAATGTATTTCCAATATTTTGTTATTATGGAACAAGTTTTGCAATTGACATAGGTGTGTTTTCTTTCCTATCATTTTGAAGAAACATGTCTTTAGACTAAAATGGGATTCCCGAGTTAAAGTAAAAATATCTTTTTAGCTTTGCTAAATGTTGCCAAATTTATTGCTACGAGATGGGTGGTAGCATTTTGTCTTATGAAAAGCACCATTTTTGCATGGCACTGGCACAAAGAGGCATGTAGACCAATGAGATGGAGAACCCAAAATAAGCCCATGTGGCTACAGCTATGACACTCTTCACAGAAGGGCCTGAAACGATGTTGGGGAAAAGAGTCTCTTTAACCAATGGTAGTGGGTAAACTAAAAATGCACACATAGAATGCGGAAACTAGATCCTCATCTCTCACTCTGTGCAGAAATAAATTCAAAATAGACTAGAGACTTTAAGACCCAAAACTCTGAAACCACTAGAGTAAACTATATAGAAAACACTTCAAGATATAGTCATAAGCACTGTGGTGGTTTGAATGAGAATGTCCCCCATGGGCTCCAAGTATTTGGGCATTTTGTCCCCAGTTGGTGGTGCTGTTTTGGGAGGTCTTAGAAGGTGTGGCCATGTGGGAGGAAGCACATCACTGGGAACAGACTTAGAGAGTTCTTAAGCCTTGCAGGATCCCCAGTCCTGCTTCCTGTGCCTGCTTGAAGGAAGCTTAGCATCTGTTCATGCTCAGGCAACCTCACCATACTTCCCGGCCATGATGAACTCTAATCCCTCTAGAACCTGGAACCATAAGCTCAAATAAACTCTTCTTCCTTTAAGTTCCCTGGTCATGATATTTTATCGCAACAACAGAAAAGTAACTAATACAGATTCTAACTTTTTAAACAGCACTCCAATAGCTTGGGAAAATGAAAATTAAAACTACATTATGATTCCATGGGACTGTGGAAATGGCTTAATGGGTAAAGTGCCTCACAAACCTGAGGAATTTGAATTCCCAGAACCCATGTCATGTGCACATCTGTAATACTAGCATTACTGTGGCAAGAAGGGAAGCAGACAGAAGCCCTAGGGACAGCTAGCCTGGTGTACACAGTGGCAAACAGGAAATCCTGTCTCAAGCAAGGTGATAGATAAGGACTGACACCTGAGGTCATCCTATCACACACACACACACACACACACACACACACACACACACACACACCACTATGGCTCATGCCTGCATTCACACATGCAAACACACACACAGTTTTTTGGGTTTTTCTTTTTTTTTTTTTTTTTTTTTTTTTTTTTTTTTGGTCTTTTTGAGACAGGGTCTTCCCGTAGCCACAACAGGCCTGGAACTCACTATGTAGACCAGACAGGCATCAATCCCACAGAAATCTAGCTACCTCTGTGTTAGGATTAAAGGCGTGCACCACCACGCCTGGCAAACACACAGATTTTTTAAAATACTCCATCGCACTCCAGTCAGAGTGGTTATCATCAAGAAAAACGATGATGTTAGACGATGTTAGAGAGACGGCTCAGCAGTTCAGAGCGCATACTGAGGTCAGGCATAGTGGTGTATGCCTCTAATCCCAACACTCAGGATAGAGGCAAGCCGATCTCTCTGAGGCCAGCCTGGTCTACATATCGAGTTCCAGGACAGCTGGGGCTACATGGAGACCCTGTTTCAAAAAAGGAGAGAGAGAGAAAGAGAGAAAGAGAGAGAGAAAGGAAAAAGAAAAAAGGAGAGAAAGAGAGAAACATACTGCTCTTCCAGAGGCGCTCAGTTCCATTCCCAGCACTATGTCCAGGAATTCACTGACTCTAACTCTAGCTCCAGGGGATCCAACGCCCTCTTCTGGCTTCTGTGGTCACTACATTAATGTGCATAAACACACACAATTAGAAATAAAATATTTTTAAAAGAAAAAAAAAATGTTAGAGTGTGGGAAGAAAAGAGTCTTTACGCAGTTGTTGGGACTCTAGATTAGCTTGACCACCATTAACATACTACTAACGAAAGAGTAAATGAATGTATACTAATGAAAATTCAAGCACAGACAAGCCCGGTTTTCCCACAGCTTCACCAAGAGACTATATTGTGAAGCTTTTGGATTTTTGCCAGTCTGTAATGCACATGTGGTATAAATTTCCAGAAATAGAGAGCAATGTCTACAATAACAGATATAAATTGTGTGGGGGGGTGTCTGTATGTGTGCAGGTGTCTGTGTGTGTGTGAGCAGGTGTCTGTGTATGTGAGCAGGTGTCTGTGTATGTGTGCAGGTGTTTGTGTGTGTGTGTGTGCAGGTGTCTGTGTGTGTGCAAGTGTCTGTGTGTGTGTGTGTGCACGTACAGGCCAGAGGACAACTTTGGGTGTCATTCCTCCTGCACCATCTACCTTTTTCATTGTTGTTGCTGTTTTGAGACAGTCTTTTACTGGCTGGGATTTGCCAGGCAGGCTAGGCTGGCCGGCCAGGACCCCAAGGAGCCACCTGTCTCGCCCCCGCCCCAAGAGCAATGATGAATATAATTTTTTAAAAGTGGAAATCACTGGGCTCTGGGTGGGTGCGTTCAGCTCCCTGGAACATCTCCAGACTCTAGGCTCATCAGGAGTTGCGTTGCCCTCTCAGTCACTAAGGTCCTGTGGCCAGTGGATGTCACTCTAGAGCTGCTTTCTCAGGTACAGCTCTCTCTTGCAGCTGGATGTCAGGACATATCCAAGGACAGGATTCTCCTTACCAGGAGGAAACTTTTTGAAGGGCTAAAGGAACCCAGGTCAGCACATTCTCACAAAGTGTGTGAAGGTTTTGCTGTGATAACTAAAATAATCTAAATTAAGAAAAAGTCAACAGCAGTGTGAATAAAACCATAATTATGTGGAACTTCAATGTCTGTAAGTATTAACCACTGAGTATTTCTGTCCTTCGATAAACTATCAATACAGGCGCAGAGATCTCTCAGGAGTCTTGACCTAAACTTAAGCAGATGTCTCTAGCTGAGGGTGATGGCTTTCACTCCTAGAGGAGTTGTCAGGGATAACAGACAAACTTCTTGGGGTTTTCAGTCTCTCTCCTAACACTACCTTTAAAAAGCTGATGGGGTGGGGGTGGGGGTGCTGCAGAGATGACTCAGCAGTTAAGAGCACTAACTGCTCTTGCAGAGAACCCTGATTTAGTTCCCAGCACCCACATGGTGACTGAGTCATCCATGATTCCAGTTCCAGGGGATCTGATGCCCTCTTCTGACCTCTGTGGGCATTGCACAACACGGGTGCACTGACATACATGCAGGCGTTCATGTACATAAAACAAAAAATTATAAATGAAATATTTATTAAAAGCTGATATGTCAAGCATTGGTGTATTAAAAAAGAAAAAGCAAAAAGATCCAGTGACATGGCTTGGAAGGTAAGGGTGCTTGGCACCAAGTCTGATGACCTGAGTTCAATCCCTGGAACCCACAAAGTAAACAGAGAGATTCCCAAAAGTTGTCTTCTGACCTCCACATGTGCACATTGTGGCACATGTACACCTGCACTAATACACATGTCCACTCACAATAAATAAATAAAAAGTAATTAAAAATTAAAAGGGAAAGTGAAATCTTAGCAAATCTAAGGTAAACCATTCATCTCCAAACTTCACTATTTTTAAAAAATAGAGAATTTATGTCAGAAATAAGGAGTTAAGTCCACAAATTACAGCTGGATTATAATTAATAGCAGGTATTGTGTTTGTTAAAATTAATTGGTGTCATATAGACATTTTAAATAGATGTTCTATCAGTATAGTCTCAGCAGAAAACAGTATTAATATATTTTAAAAGTGGTAAGAGAGTCTATATAAACATCACAAAAGATCAGTGGGTAGTCCAGCAGCACATGCCTTTAATCCCAGCATTCTCAGGTGACAGAGGCAGGCAGATCTCCCTGAGGTTGAGCCAGCCTGGACTACATAGAGAGTTCCGGGACAGTTGGGGCTACAGGGAGACCCTGCCTCAAAAGGACCAAAAATAAATAAATAATCAATGGATAAAAGCCAGACTTTCCACTCTACATTTGGTGCACATAAACATGACATAAAACTGGAGGAGGGGCTGGAGATGTAGCTCAGTTGGCAGAGTGCCTGCTTGGCGAGCATGAAGTCCTGGGCTTGAGCCTTGGCACTGCATAAACCGAGCATAGTGGCTTGTGCCTATAATCCCAGCACTTGGAAGGTAGAGGAAAGGGGATCAGGAGTTCAAGGTCATCCTTGGCTACATACCAAGTTCATCAACTAATGAATGGATAAAGAAGGTATGGTACATATACGCAGTAGAATATTACTTAGCTCTTTAAAAAGACAAAATCATGAAATCCACAGGAAAATGGATGGAACTAGAAATAATCATCCTGAGTGAGGGAACCCAGTCTCAGACAAACACCACATGTTCTCTCCCAAAGCTAGATGCTAACTTTGAAATTGTAGATATGCATGTTTCAATTTGAAGATTCAGAGAGGTCAAGAAACTAATAAATGGCCATGGGTGAGTGGGGAGGGGGCTTCCTGGGAGGGGTGATAAAACTTTTGTGATATGAAGGGAAAAAATATTCTTTTATTCAATTGTAAGCCAAATTACTTTCTTTTTAAAAAAAGATTTTATTATTTTTTATTTTATGTGTATGAATGCATTGCCCATATGTATATAAATGCACCTGTGTCATGCAAGGCCCATGGAGGTCAGAAGAGAACACTGAATTCCCCTGGAACTGGAGTTACAGATGGTTGTTAACCACCATGTGGGTGCTGGAAATTGAACCTGGGACCTCAGCAAGAGCAGCCAGTGCTCTTAACCACCAAGCCATCTCTCCAGTCCCCAAATTATTTGCTTAATTTCATTTTTAGGTTATTCACTGCTAATGGGAAAATATAATCAATTTTTTAAATTTGGTTTCTATTCTGCAAAATTTCAGGATTCATTTATTAGTTCTAATAATTTTTAATTAAATAATTTGTTTATATGTGTATGAGTGTTTTGCCTGTGTGTATGTAAGTACACCATGAGCATGCAATGCCCACAGAGGCCAAAAGAGGGAAACTGAACCCAAGTCCTCTGTAAGAGCAATCAGTGCTGTAACCACTGAACCATTTCTCCAGCTCCAGTTTTAATGGATTTTTAGTGAATTTCTTAAGATTTTCTATGCATAAGATCATATAACATGAAAATGTTTTCTTTTCCTTTTTAATTTGAATCTCTTATACTTCTTTTCCATGCCTCATGTCTCTGGCTAGACCCTCCAGCAAAGGACTGAATGATATGGCATGTGTATTCGTTTCACCATTCAGTATGATGTTAGTGTGGGGTTCCTTTGGAAGATGCCCTTCATTGTATTAAGAAATTCTTCTCTTTTCCTAGTTGTTTAGCATTGTTTTTATCACTGAAGGATGTTGTGTTCTGGTACCTGTGTCTACAGAGATGATCATATGGTTTTTACATTATTCCATTATTGCAGTGCATTACACTACTTGGATCCATAAACTGAATGCAACCAGTCTCACACTGCTAGAATAAATCCTCCTTGTACACAGCATCTACTGAGTTCTATGCATTTTAGGGTTTCCAGTGCTTTGTCACTTTTCCCCTCTCTGTTCAGAAGAGGTATTGGTCCACAGTCGTCTTTGCTAGTAGATGTCTTTGCTAACAGGCTAATGTATTAGTATTTGGGAATATTTCACCTTATTATTTGTTTATTTGTTTATTTATTTATTTATTTATTTATCTGAGACCAGGTCTCACTATGTAGCCTTGACTGGTCTGGAGTAGTAGACCAGGCTGGCCTCAAACTGACAGAGATGTGGCTTCTGGTGCTGAGATTAAAGGAAGATGCCTCCATGCTTAGCTGTCCTCTTTTATTTAATTAATTAATTTATTTATTTATTTATTTATTTAGGTCTTTTTTTGAGACAGGGTCGCACTGTAGCCCCAGATGACCTGGAACTCACTGTGTAGACCAGGCTGGCCTTGAACTCACAGAGAAACGACTGCGTCTGCCTCCCGTGCAGGGATTAAAGGCATGAGCCACCAGGAACAGCTCCCTCTTTTATTTTTGATAGTTTTGTTATTTTTGACTTCTTTTTTATTTTATTTTGTTTTTTGAAAGGGTTTGTGAAGTAACACTTCAGTATTGTCATAATTTACTAGTGAAGTCATCTGTGTCTAAGCTTTCAACTGTGAGAAGTTTTAGAATTACTAATTTGATCTTTTTACCTATTTTTTAAAAATATTTTATTATTTTTACTTTATATGTATGAGTACATTGCCTACATGTATGGAAGTGCACCCATGTCTTGCAGTGCCCACAGAGGTCAGAAGAGGATGTCTGATCCCCTGGAACTGGAGTTATGAACAGTTGTTAGCTGCCATGTGGGTGCTGGGAATTGAACCCAGGTCCTCTTCAAGAGCAACCAGTGCTCTTAATCACTGACCCATCTCTCCAGCCCTCTTTTTATTTCTTATAGAACTTACAAATTTTTCTCTATCTTCCTGAATTAATTTCAGTAGCATGTATTTTACCACTTTGCCTAAGCAATATAATTTATGGGAATGTAGGGGGGTTCTTTTTTTTTTTTTGTCTTTTTTTGAAGCAAGGTCTCCCTGGAAGCCCCAGCTATCCTGGAACAGCTGTCCTGTCCTACGTAGACCAGGCTGGCCTTGTCACAGAGATCTGCCTGACTGCCTCCCAAGTGCTGAGACTACAGGCGTGTGCCACCACGCCCGGCTATTTTTAATTTTTAAGGTGTTCAACCTGTTAGTTTCATTTTTATATTCTCAAACAATTTTCTTATTTTCCTCCCAATCTCTTCTCCAGCTCCCTGCTTCTGAAATGCCTTCCACTCCCAGGAGCCTCCTCTTTATGTCCATTTCTCCTGTGTCCTGTGGCCTTCCCTCACTTCCTCAGGATCTCCTTTCCACTCTCACGGCCCTCTTTCCACCCCCATAGCCTCTACCCACACTCACACCCACATATATACACATATACAAACATTAAGAGCTAAGATTTCCCTACATATGAGGGGAACAAGCAATGTTTGTCTTTCGCTTTCCAGATCCATCCATTTTCCTGCAAATTTCATGATTCTAATTTTGTTTACAACTGACTAAAACTTCATTATGTATCTGTACCATATTTTCATTATCCGTTCATTGTCAGTGGACCTCTAAGTTCTATTCCTTGCCATTGTGGATGGAGAAGCAATAAATATGGATGTGCAAATATCTGTTGTAGGATGTGGAGTCCTTTGGGTATATGCCCAAGAACAGTATAGCTGGGTCATATGGTAGTTCTGTTTTTAATTTTTTGAGAAATCTCTATACTGATTTCTGTAATAAGTTGAACTCCCACCAACAGTGAATAAGTGTTCCCCTCTCCGGACATCCTCATGAGCATATGCTGTCATCTGTTTTTTTGATGGTAGCCATCATGACTGGGGTGAAATGGAGCCTTAAAGTAGTTTTAATTTGCATTTCCTATTTGCTAAGGATGTTAAACACTTGTAAAAATATTTCTTAGCCACTTGTGTTTCTTCTTTTAAGAGCTATTTGTTCATTAGCCCATTTATTGATTGGCAGAATTTATTCAAGCAAGTTTAATTTTTACAGTTTTTTAAATGTAGTATAGATATTGGGCCACATGAAGTGTATCTGACAAGTGTTCCATTATACCAGCTATCTGTTCACTTTACTGATAGTTTCCTTTGCTGTGTAGAAATCTTTTCTTTATTTTTATTGCATGTGTTTGAGTGTTTTGACTGCATGTAAGTTCCCCCATGTGTGCAATGCCTATGAAGGCCAGAAGAGGCGCTAGATCTCCTGAAACTGAAGTTACAGAAAGTTGCTAGTCACTGTGTGGATGCTGGGAACAGAATCTAGGTCCTCTGGAAAAGCAGCCAGTGCTCTTAACTGCTGAGCCAGCTCTCCAGTTCCTGTAGAGAGTTTTGTTTTGTATTTTTTTAATTTCACATAGTTCCATCTGTTTACACTATCTATTTATAATCCTTCATATTAATGTAAAGTCGACAGTTATGTCATGCTTTCATTCCTGGCTGTAGTAACTTGAATCTTCTCTTTTTTGGTCAGTATAGGTAGAAGTTTGTAAAGCACTGACATCTGGCTGTGTGGGCTTTCTCTGCTTCCATGGCCTGTTCTGTGTTTTCATGCTAACATTATCCTTTTCTTCCTCCATCCGACTTTCAGCTTAGTTTCTTCTGTTTTCCAGTTTTCTGGAGTATAAAATTCAGCTGTCGATTTGACATTTTCCTTATTTTAAATATACACATTTAGAGCTACACATTTTCCTCAAAACACTGCTTTAATCATATTTTTTGTATGCTGTATTTTGTTTTATTTCAAGTGTTTCCTAATTTCACTGTGATTTCTTCTTTAACACACTAGTTACTTAGGCGTGTGTTATTTTCAAGCACATATGAATTTCCAAATTTTTCCTCGTTTTGATTTCTCTTTTCATTCCATCACAGTCAGAGAACATACTTGATATTGCTTAAATCCTTTTAAATTTATTGAAGCTTTTTTTTATTACCATATAATTTATTCTGGAAAATAAACAGCTAGAAAGTGACCTATGCCCAGGAAACAGTTGCTTTTTGGATACTGAATCTTCCACCACCTTCATTTTGGGCTTTGTAGTCTCCAAAACCATGAGAAATAAATCCTGTTTGTAACCTATATAGTCTATGGCATTTTGTTGTAGCAGCATAAAAACACTAATGTAATAGCCTTGTTGATTTTGCGTATAGTTCTTTTAGACATTATTAAAGTAGGAGTAGGCTGGGGGTGTACTTGCCTAGAATGCATGAAGCCCAGCACCAGAGAGAGAGAGAGAGAGAGAGAGAGAGAGAGGGAAGGGAGGAAGGAAGGGAGGGGGGGAGAAGGGAAGGAAGGGAGGAAGGAAAGAGGACACTGATGTCTTTCTACTTTCTATTTCTCCTTCAGATTTCTCAGTGACTCACACCACCATTCGGAAGTCTCATCATGGATCTTTTCAAGAATATATGCTTTTAATTTGATAAAAGCCAATCAGTCTATCTTTGTGATTTCTTAAGTTCAAATGAGACTGATGTGAAATCCTTCACCTAGAATCATCCCTGCCCCCATCTTTTTTTTCTGGGTTCTGATTAAGACCTGACACAAAGCATTGTGATGGAGTGGGGCAGATCTGAAGCCCTTGGTTGGGACTCACTTCTGCCACATGTCGCATTGAGACTATGTAGAGGAAAACAGTTTATAACTGGGGACATCTTTTAAAATGTAAGGGGTTATCATAACATGGATCCTCTAAATGCCAAGTACAAGCCTAAGTTGGAAAGGATTAAGTTAGTGCAATTATGCACTAATGGTGCAGTTCTGATTTCTGCGTCCTCCACCAATGACAAATCAGCAAGTTGTTGCATATCCTCCAAGATGAAATGCCAAGATGAAATTCCCCACCAGACTAATGACCAAGATTTCACATATCCTCCAAGATGAAATCCCAACCAGAGAAGTAACAGGGCATAAATCCTCTCCCCTTCTATCTCTGAGAATGCTGTGGCAGCCCCATTATCTGGGGAAAGAAAACAAAATTTCAGGGCAAGGTGCCTCTAGAGGAATAGAGGCAGGGAGAAGTCTGCTCAGTTATTCTTTCCCTCAAAAGAACCATGGCTCAGGTATTTCAGGTCCCAGTAGACACTACTGTCTATTCAAGGATGACCCAGTTTCTAGTCTGGCTCCACCACTAACTTGTGTCACCATGGGAAAAATCAACTTCGCTTTTCTGATTTTCATTTCTTTATTTGAGAATCAAAATGTTAAAGCAGTGATTGACTAAAAGTAAAATAATTTTGATTATACGTCCTTAATACATATGTATTTATTTAGTTTCAAAATGTATTCTGGTACCCGTATAATCACTGTTTGTGGTAACAATGGAATGTTCACCACAAAGAAAAATTTAAAGAATGACATTTTAAGGTGAAATAAGCAATATTTTAAACGTCTTGTTGGGGCTGGAGAGATGGCTCAGCGGTTAAGAACATTGGCTGTTCTTGCAGAAGGCCCAGGTTCAAATCCCAGCACCCACATGGAGGCTAACAACTGTCTTAACCCCAGTTCTGGGGGATCCAAAGGCCCCTCCACCAGCATTGCATGACATGGGTATACTTATGTACGTGAAGGCAATATACGCATACACATAAAATAAAAATAATAAATAAAATCTTAAAAAGTCTTGTCATTGTCAATATTTCTAGCCACAACACAGACCTTTTCAATAAGTACAGGAGGTAGAAATTCATTTTTCAGGTGGTATTACAATAAAGTTCACATTTGTTGGGTTTTGGTGTTGGGCTCCTGGGCTTCATGTTTCTTTTTCCCTTATATTTGTCTAGCCATTTTTTTGTTCACTTATCTCTGCCATATTATTTAGTTGATGATATTCTCCTGGGTCTAAGACAGAGAGAAGAGCAAACTTCAGAATGAGCTGAATGGGTTTATATGTGGAAAAGCCTGGGCTGCTACCTGTGAAAAGGCTTACCCATAGGGCAGTTTCTTGGGAGGGATCTAGGTTCCTACCATCAACCACTGAGCTAGACCTGGTGTGCTTAAACTTGGTGAGAGAGAGAGAAGGGAGAGAAGGGAGAGAGAGGAGAGAAAGAGAGGAGAGAGGAGAGAGAGGAGAGAGGGAGAGAGAGGGGAGAGAAGGGAGAGAGCAGAGAGAGGAGAGAGAGGGGAGAGAGAAGGGAGAAGGAGGGGAGAGAGAGGGGAGAGGGAGGAAGGAGAGGAGAGGGGAGAGAGAGTGGTAGGGAGAGGAGGGGAGGGAGGGAGAAGGAAGGGAGAGGGGGAGGGAGGAGGAGGGAGAGAGGGGGAGGAGAGGAGGGGGGAGGGGGAGGGGGAGGGAGGGAGGGAGGGAGGTGGGGGGCAGGGAAACCTTGGAACCCCAGGACTCAGGAGGCAGAGGCTGGAGGACCTCTATGAGTTCTAGGCCAGCCCTGCCCACATACAGAATTTCAGGCCAGCTAGTGATAGGTAATGAGACTCTATCTCAAAACAAACAAACAAACAAACAAACAAACAAACAGGATGTGTTAACTGACTGCTTTCTCTCTGGAAGTCTGGGATCAGGCATCTGCTAGTCTGGGATCAGGCACGTGCTAGACAGAGATTGTTATGTGACAGCCTCCAGTGAGGGCCCTGGGCACTGTCTCCAATGAAATTCTCATTGACATTTCACTTGTAGTTGTTGCCATTTGCTGCTGGGGGCACAGGGGGTGCCCTGTGTGACTCACTGAGCAAGAACTCTCCAGGATTCTGTCGGCTTCCCTCCAGATCTGAGCTCGTGCTCCTGGAACTGCAGCAGATTCTGCTGTGTGTCCTTTCTCTGTCACCAATCATAATCATAAACACAACTTATATCGAGTCCCATGAGACCCCTTGGTTGGCTTTGGGGGCCTGTGACGCAGCCTGCTAACTTTCCCCTGAAATGTATCCCAAACTTTAGAATGCCCTCTGTTGAAGATTTTGGAAATTGTCTTTGTCAACTTTCAATTTAGTTATAAAAACAAAAATAAGTCCACATGCAATATATTAAGAACCATGGCTAGGCTGGAGAGATGGCTCACTGGTTAAGAGCACTAGATGCTCTTGCAGAGAACCCGGGTTCGATTCCCAGCGCCCACATGGCAACTAACAACTGTCTGTAACTCCAGTTCCAGAGGATCTGAAGCCCTCTTCTGACCTCTGTGGGATTAAGTGATGTGAACACACTTACACACATGTAGGCAATAGACTCATACATGTAAAATAAAAATAATAAATAAAATTTTTTAAAAAAGAACCATGGTAAGAAATGCATTATCAAGTCAACAGAAAGCAGACTAGAAGCACACCTCCAACCCATGCAGATTCCTTTTTTCCATGCGTTTTGGACATCCTGTGTACACAGGATTAGCACAGTAAATAGCTATAATATGACAGGTATAAATTCTTCAAATGCAAAATGGGAACAATCGTTTTCCAATTTTTAAATCTTCTTTCAAGTATTTTACCAAAATATCTCTTAAACTAGTATTAAAAAAACAAAATGTATTTAAGTATGATGCCTCGTAGCTAAACTGAGTGCATTTTTGTATAAACTTGCTGTCACATTGTCTCAAAATAAACATTCTTTGCTCATTATCCATGGACTTGTAATTGTAAATAATATTCTCTTGTGAAATCACTTTGAAGTTAAGCTTTTTTTTTGTGTTGAAGTAATTTTTAGGTTAGTTGAATTATTCCACCTTAGCTGGAACTACCCTAGCAATACAAGGATAAGACGACCCACACACAGCTAGACAGACCTCCTGGGAATTTTTTTAAAAGGGGTCAAGCTCAAAGTTTACAAACTGTTTGATTCCATTTATATAGCATTCTGGAAAGAACAAAATTATACAGATGGAAAAAAGATTAGTGGTTTGCCAAGGTTGAAGATTTAGGGGTTGTGGGTGGATGAAAAATAGAAAAGAAACAGAATATTATTATTAATCAAGAATATATAGAGATGAAATCTTATATAACATTCATTTTTACATATTTATCATTATACATAAGATATTTTTCATTTTCAACCCCATATGGTTTTCACCTTGGCTGTGACCTTGCTGAGTGGGAAACATAATATCTTTAAAACATGAGTTAAATCTAAGATGATGTTCAAATGAACTGCAGGTAACTGTTTATGTCAATAATAAATACAGTAGATTACTTTTAAAACCCATACTTTGGACCTTTTATTACAGATGCAATTGCTGACTTACCATAAATCAATGTGCTTAAAGTGCCATATGATGTCAAGTGTTTAGCTTAACAGCATAAAATTGAGCAGAAACTGTAAAATATGTTTTATGGGTGCCATAAAAGCCTGGGGCTAGAGGGTCCATTTTTTGCATTATTCTGATGCATTAAGTCCACTAGGAATTATAGATCACCAATATACTTCGGAATCAAATTGACCTTCAGAGTTTTACTGACTTCAGTTGTGAACTCCGGGGACAGCACCTAGTTCCTACCAGAGATGCCCAGGGAGACAGGAGCACAGCCTCTTGCAGGACCTAGGAGGTTAAAGCACCAAGCCCTTCATAGACCTCCTCTGCACCTGTGCCCCCCAAAACTAAGTTGTCCCTTTGGTGACTGCAAAGGATTAAAGGGTATAATGAGAATGCAGTCCTTGCTTGCCCTAAAACACACACTTCCTATGAGTATTAGGCATTGTTCATTAAGTACACTGAGTTACTGTGCTCTGTGAGGAGCTCTGTTCTGTGGTTGGACAGTGGGCTTAGACAAGATAGAGACAGGCTGTGAGGAAGGAGGGGTGTGGGTGCCTGGGAGGGGCCTGTAGGAGATGGAGGTGATCAGAGGGTTGGAGGGCCAAGAAAAGGGACTGTCAAAGACGGCAGTCAGGCTCTTCACTAGGCAGCTGGGTGAATGGTGTAGCTACTTCCTGAGATGGAGTACAGAAACGAACCAGGCCCAGACAGCAAGGAAGGGAAAATACACTTCATTTGAGAAAAGCACTGGGTAGCCAAGGGAAATGTTCAATAGCAAATGGTTATATGAATCTAGAAGTCAGGATGAGACCACCATTAATTTCCTCCTATGACCCATGACGTTCCAAAATTCTCCTTACTGACTGGCAGAAGCATCTCACCATAGAGGACTGATATATGCATTTCCCAGTTCCCTTACAGCTAAGACGCATGACCTAAATCTGGATAATGGCCCCATAGAAAATCTGAAAGGGACATCTTGAGATACTTTCCTGATCAAAGGAACTACTTTTTGTCTGTCTTTAAACATAGTTGTGTGGACAGATCGATGCTTGGTGTTATGGCAGCCATCTTGCAACTATTAGAAGTGCGATCTTTGAATAAACTCAACACATCAAGATGGTAGAGTTGAAATATTATAAAAAACTTAGATCCTATAGTGAGTTCCAAGCCAGCTGGGGCTACAGGGAGACCCTGTCTCAAAAAAGACCAAAAATTAAAATAGGGGCTGGAGAGATGGCTCAGCGGTTAAGAACACTGGTTGTTCTTGCAGAAGACCTGGGTTCGAATCCCAGCACCCACATGGCAGCTAACAACTGTCCGTAACTCCAGTTCCAGGGGATCCGACAGCCTCTTCTGTCCGCCGCAGGCATTGCACGACATAGGTGCGCTTACCTACATGCAGCCATAACACTTATACACATAAAATAAAAATAACAGATAAAATATTTTTAAATGTTCTAAAAACAAACACAAAAAACCAGATTCTGAATATCCTTGCTAAACATTTCACCAATATTAGAAAAATCCTGTGTTGGGGCTTTTGTAAAGTAGTATTGTTCAAGCTAGTTTAATGTGCATTTCCTTTTATTATAGCCAAAATATCTCAGCTAATACATCAACAAAGAAGTGAGTGAAGCTGGGAAAGTAGCTGGTAGAGTGCTTACCTAGCATTCGCAAGGCCCTGGACTGAATCCCCAGCACTGAACCACCATGTGAGTACTAGGAACCAAAGCTCAGTCCTCTACAAAAACAGCAAGTCCTCTTTTACTTACTTATTTTTATTTTATGTGTATGCATGTTTTGACTGCATGTATGTAAGTGCACCTGTGTTGTGCAATGCCCTTGGAGGCCAGAAGAAGGTATCAGATCCTCTGGAACTGGAGTTATGAACAGAAGTTAACTGCCATGTAGGTGCTAGGAACTGAACCTGGGTCCTCAGCAAGAGCAGCCAGTGCTCTTAACCACTGAGCTATTTCTCTACTCCCTCTTAATTATTTATTTTTTTTAATCATGTGAATGTGTGTGTCTGTATGCAGGTATGTGCATGTGAATACAAACACTGGTGGAAGTCAGAAGAGGGTGTCAGATCCCCTAGAGTTGGAGTTTCAGGAGGTTATGAGCCACCTTACATGGGTGCTAGAGCTAAACTCGGATCCTCACAGGCAGTCTGTGCTCTTAATCACAGTGCCATCTCTCCAGCCTAAGTGATAAATGCTTTTCAATTAAATAAAAAATTATTTTGTATCAGTTCTTGAGATTACCTGATAAATTTGTTAGGGAATATTTTTAATGACTGAATAGGACATAGAAGTAGATCTAGCTTTTGGAAACAATCAAAGATACTGAATATAAGTAGGAGGAACATGAGGAACAGAAAGGTGTTCAAGGAGAAACCTAAAGGACCGAGCCATCTCTCAGCCCTCAGTGCTTAGGCTTTGACTTCCAAACGTCAATGGCATGACTACTTGCCAAGCAACAGGCATGTATGTCAGAATTGGTGAAGTTGGTTACACATGGAGCCAGGGAGCTTCCCCAATATTTGGTGCTGCTGACATTATTTATTTTTTCTGTTGTGGTAAATGGGTCTCTTCATGTACAACCATGAATCTCATCACTCCTTCACAGAATCACCGAGTTCAGCCCTCCATCTCCCTTTATCCAACCAGCTCATCTTATTTTTTCTTTGCTTGCTTTTTGTTTTTGTTTTCTTTTTTATTTTTTATTTTTTTTGAGACAGGTTCTCACTGTTAGCCCTGGCTTACCTGGAACTTGCTATGTAAACCAGGCTGGTCTCAAATCATAGAGATCCAACAGCATCTGCCTCCCGAGTGCTGGTATTAAAAGCGTGTGTCACCACGCCAGGTCAACTCGTCTGTTTCTAAGCCTAAGTAAGCATTTACTACTTAATGTGAGCACTCAGAATCTGCTACTTCCTCTTCAAGCGTTAGAACACAGGGTGAGTCTGTAGCCAGAGCTCAGCACAAGATGAAGGAAGGAGACTATAAGGAGTATATGACAAGTTAGTGGAATGATAAAGGAGAATTCATGCACAAGAAGGTAGGATAAAATGGCAACACTGACCAGGCAGGTCAACACAGAACCAAGTAGTAGGCAGCAGGTACAAATCCAACCATATGCTTAATTAATACTTAATTGCACTGGAAAACTGGGGAGCTAGTCTACCAAAGTGAGGCAGGGAATATCCATTGCCAAGTGTGAAGGGGAATACTTGGTAATGTTCATGGAGCCAATTCAACAGAACGATGGTATAATTCCAAATTCTAATACTCCTAATAACACAGCTTCCAAATATCAAAAGTAAAACATGGAAATATATAGTGTCAGCTGAGAGAAGTCATTGACCAATTTCAAAACCGATCAAAGAATGAATTCTACTAATCTGAGATAGTTGTCACTTATTTCTGCTTAGGCATGAAGCCGTCTTAGGGCTTGAGGCAGCACTTGATAGGAAGCTATGTGCAAACTGAACCTTCTCAGGTTTGGTGTTTAAGGGAGACATAGACAACTTGTCTTTTGGTGAGTAATAATTAGCCTTTTAATGAGATAATAATTTACTTTTTCTTCCCAGAATCCTTGTCCTCTACCACAGTCCCTACAAGTTACCATTAGTTTCTATTGGATGTGCCTCCCTTTCTGAGTCCTGATTCAGAAAAGTGTAACTTTTCCTTTTTCTTCTCTTCTGTCCCTTTCTGTATGATGTTCCTAGTGCATAAGCCAATTAAAGAATGTAATGAAAGGGCTAGTGGAATATGCGTGATTTGAAGGAAGAGGGAGACACTGGGTATTAAAGGGTTCGGTAGAGATAGGAGTACGGGGGAGAGAAGAGGTAGTGTGGGTTTAAACAAAACTTCAGATGCATGAAAATGCCATAGGAAAACTCACTATTAGCTTAACTAATAAGCTAATTTCAAAATATAACTTAAAAAATAGTTTGAACAGAATTACCTGGCATAGGTGGACAATGTCACTCCCAGAAGACAGGTTATTTAATGAAAATCACAGTGCCCGGCATAGGATATCTCCCTAGGAGTTATTGGTCAGGGAGGTCCCCACAGTTTCCAAGACAACACAAGCCTGTGGTTACCCACCATAACTACATGGTAAGACCCTATTGCTGAAGATACCACAAGCACTGATGGCAAGACACAGAGAAATCCATCTCAAACCAACCAGGAAACTTCCTCCTTGCTGGCTAGCATTCATAATGCCAAAAGGTGCTTTGCAGGTTGCTAGGGAGAAAAGACATCAATGGTCTTACCCAGTGCTGGACTCTGCATGCTACAACACTGACCTGCCAGGCAAGATATGCCCACTGGTACAATAGTGGTATGACTGTTGTGGGGGTAACTAACACCATTCTGATTGGATTTGAGGTCTGCCACACAGGAGGGAATTTCATACCTGGTACTGTAGTCCTGGTCAAAAGCCCCATGGCTGGGAGTTCATAGGCCCCAGGACAGAACCTGCTATTGTTTTTTGCTAAATGATCTTGTTGTCAAATTGCCTTCGAAATATTTGTGTTTATACTCACAGACCTGGGCTTCTCTCAACCTTGGTCAGAGGTGCTTCTTTCTGCAGAGCATAGTAGTCAGTGCTGAAAGGTATAACTTGTCAGTGTACTAAAAACAAGAGACTGAAATAAGAGCGAGTGTGTGTGGCTGTGCTTGAATTAGCCTATCAAATGCTGGAAGCAGTGTATTCATATTCAAATCCTCATTGGAAGCAGAGAAAATTGAGAAGCATGCTTGACACTTTGTGTTTGGAATACTTTAGGCCTAGGGATCAAAGGGCAAGATTCTCTGATCTGATGAATAAGAGAAGATCCAAGTTTGTAGTTTCCCAATTCATGTGGGAGAAACTGTTTGGATAAAAGTATGAGTGGGGCCTGGCTTGGGAGAACAGTTCCCTGGGAGATCTGAAGGAACAAACTCCCAGAACTCAGGTCCACTCTCGGCCACTGAAACTTAACACTAAGAGTCAGGCTGATTCTTCACTCAGGTACAATCACAATGTGGTTTAGAAATGCCTCGGCATCTGTGTTAACAAAGTCATCTTACCTATGCCTATGCATACTACCTCTACATAAAGGTAACACCAGATCAAGAGAAAATGTCACAAAGCCACCTTGAAAAGATCCGTAGTTCTCAAACCAAAAGAATGTGAAATCCTTAAGCCCCTAAGAAAAAAATTTGTCACCAAGGAGAAATTTGATCAGAATCCTAGGAAGAAGAAGAAAGACAAGAGGCATCGACCATGAGAAAGAGACAGAGGTTTGGGGGTCACACCACTACTAAACAAGTAAGGCTCTGGGTTAGGGATTTGGGTCCCAATCTCAGTCTTGTTACTTTCTAGTTGAGAGATCTTGTCACCCTGATGGTGAGGAACAGCATATGATGGGGCGAGGAAGGACTATGAGAACTGGATGCTGGAAGAGAACAGCTACTCAAGCTTTATAAGGTCAGCATGGCTCACAGTGAAGCCACAGAAGTGCTGTACTGGGGAAGAGTAAAAAGAATGTCTTCAGCCTCAGAAATATCCAGAGTTTCCTCCTTTGGAATCTGGGCACTCAGAGTTCAGCATGGCTTCTTCTGGCCTTCTGTGGGAAAGGATACACAGGGCCCCAAGGCATAACAGCTGCTGAATAATTCATTCATCCATTCCCTCATCTCGTCCCCAAACTTCAATGAGCCCTCCCACTTAGTTAGACATGGGGCGCACAGAGATCAAAGCTACAGCTCCTACTGTGTAGGAGCTCAGAGCCCAGCACCGAAGTTGGAATATCAGTGTTCGAAATTACAAACCCAGTGATAGAGGTGTCTATAGGACAGCTTGGGATTCCCAAAGTGGCAGAATGAACACATAGAGAGACGCATGCATCTCAGAAAAGAGATTTTTTTTTTTTTGGTCTTTTTGAGACAGGGTCTCCCTGTAGCCCCAGCTGTCCTGGAACTCACTATGTAGACCAGGCTGGCCTTCAACTCACAGAGATCCTCCTGCCTCTGCCTCCCGAGTGCTGGGATTAAAGGCGTGCGCCACCATGCCTGGCAGAAAAGAGATTTTTACAAAGGGGTGTGAGATACTGTCCAGAAACCAGGGGAGAAGACAAAAAGTACTGACCACAAGGGACAAGCAGTCTGGCTAGCAGGACACTAAAAACCATGTCTTCCTCTTCAATTCTTCCAGCACCCCAGACCCAAGCCTTTTAAAGGAGGATGCTTGTGATCCTGGACTGTGATAGGTGAAGTAGCTGATGGATGAATGGGGTTGATCAGGAGAAAGCACCAGGACACAGATAAAACTCCAGTGGAACTGCCCCCTTTTGAGATCAAGGGGAAAGCCTGCTGTGCTGACCAAACTGAGGAGAAAAGTTTGCTTTTGACTTCAAAGACTAGGGTGCTTATCTCAGGGGCTTGTGGAACCCTGAGGCCCTCTTGGTGAGGGGGTGGGGGTGCTGTGGGTCTGAACTGCTAACAGACTGTATTCTCATCAAGACCTTTGTTACCTGCTAAAAGGTGAAGTCTAGGGACTGGGATGTGGCAAGTGGCAAAGAGCTTGCCTAGCATGCATGAGGCCCTAGATTCAGCCCTCAGTGTGTATGTGGGAGAGGGGGAGTTGGAGTTTATTTCCTCTCCCCTAGAAGTTAGTATGGACTCTGTGACTTTTTCCACTGAAAAATACTACCCAGAACCTCCCCCTAAGTCCCCAGTCCATGTATCTGCCTCCTTGAACTGTCCTCACTCATGCCACTTTCATGACAAGGGGCTTTGGTGGTAAAACCCCCTCTCTCAGAGGGAAACCTACCTGTGTTCTTTAGTCCCTGGTATGATCCCTTGAACTCTAGCCACTGTCCTGACCCAGGACTTCCTGTTCTGTCATTTCTGCTCAGTCCCATTCCCACCCCATGATCTTCCTTCAACAGCTGCAGGGAATAAACCCAGATCTCTTGCTGGGGTAAGGTGGGAGGGAGGAACGAAACTAAACACATAGTTGCTCATAAATGTGGCGAGGTGTGGCAGTGGTTTATCTTTGTCCAATTCCTTGTACAGTGACGATGTGGCTTCATGAAAGACAATGGTTGATAGGATTGAAAAGCACCTCAAATCATCAATGTTGACCTTTATTATTCTGAAGTAGCATTTAAGAATCAGAAAGGGAGGTTTGGGGCACAAGGAACATGGGAGGAGGAAAGAGACTAAAGGAAAATTCAGACAGCCCCATCCCTGTTGGAAACCTCTAAGCCCCTTCACACCGGACAGCTCATGCAGCTCGGGACCATGTGCTGCGTGCTCCTTTCATAGCAGGGTGCCTTCCTGGCATCTTTCCTGACTCTCCTTTTGAAGTGACCGCCTCAAATGCTCTAGCATAAACATGGCCCCTGGCCCTAGGAATACCATGCCTTCCTGTGTGTGATTTTCCAGGCAGCCAGCAGTCTGGCAGAAATCCACTTCCACATGTAAATAGAATATCTCACAAAGTATATAAAAGCTTTTACCATTAATCCCCATGGAATAAATATTCTAGACTTCTCTTAATAGTCAGAGATTGGGTCTTGGAGACTGGGTCCCAGAGATTGGGTCTCAGACAATAAACCTGTAGCACAGACTAAGCTGAGTCTTGAGTCTTGTGTCACTACCGGCAGCCCAAACTCCCCGGGGGGCAACACTCCCTCGTTAATGACCCACGGACACACTAGCTTTTGCCCTCTCCCTACTCTTCCCTGCGCAGTTCAGTGGCCAGGAACCTCACATCCTAAGGAAGAGTACAAGGGTGGAATAGGGACAGGAATTCGACAGGACAACGCTCCTGTAGCAGAGAAGCTCCAGAGACACGGGACCCGAGCCGTGGGGAAAAGCCTGCGGGGCACCCACCGACGCGGCCAGAGATGCCTGTGGCCAGACCCACCAGCGACTAGCCAGGTGTGGCGGGGACCCCGAGATCCAGGGTCCCAGAGCGCGCGGCCAGAGATGCCTGTGGCCAGACCCACCAGCGACTAGCCAGGTGTGGTGGGGACCCCGAGATCCAGGGTCCCAGAGCAACCCCGAGATACCCTCGCATACCACGCCTGAGGCCCATAGAGACACAGAGAAGCCGGCGGAACCAGACCAGCTTTCCTCCAGACACACGGCAGGGGAGTGCCATTCTGGGAGTGCGCCCAGAGAGAGCGCGCACCCCATACATCCCTGCAGAGCAAAGGTCAACGGAAACAGGGGGAAGTAAGGAGGACCCCGGGGAGGCATTCTGGACGTCTAGGGGTCCCTGATGTCCTCCTCTAGGGGCCCCTGATGTCCTCCCTCCTCTATGATTCTCTTGCTGGCTGCATGTTTCTGGAGATGTTTCCTGATATATCCATGCTCTTTGCATGGATAGCCTTCCCATTTTGGTGTCTTGGACACTTCTGAGCCCCACAGATCTATCTATTAGTAATGCAATCAGCTACAAACAACAAAAGTCAAGTTCACAGTGCTTTATACACTAAAGGTTCATTTTTCTCACATAACTACAAGGCTAGGTGTGGATAGGTGATCGGTAAAACTGAAGTTATCCCAAGGTTCAGATCCTGAGGTTAAGATTCAGTTAGTTCTGCAACTAACTCTAAGAGTTTATAATTCTGGAAGCTTCCTGAGTGATGTTAACTTACTCCTGAGGTCACTGAGCCTGCTGTGCTCTCACCTCTTCTGAGAGTTTTCAGAGTCCTTTAGCTTCCTGGGGAGGGGGCCCACTGCATTCCCAACATCACACACTCCAGTTATCCCCACAGGTCATGCAGAAGCCATATTGTCCACTTTGTATGCCATAGACACAAGCTTACAGAGGGTGATGAACTGGGCTAGGGACTTGGGACCCAGGAATATTCTCAAACTGTGTGCCCTTGACCCAGAGCCTACTTCATGCACTTTCTCCACTAAAGAAAGATGGAGTAACTATGCAAGTAAGAACAGAGGATTGAACAGCTTCTTTCGCCTCCATTCCCTCAGACTTACTATACTGCAGAGATTGTATTATAGGCAAAAACAAATAAACAAACCTAAACCCTAAAGATAAGGCTCTCTAACAAAAATAGAGATGTAATGAAAATGTTGGAAAATGGACAGTAAGTGGAAGTAATAAGTGACTTAGAGACAGGCTTGTGTTGCAGAGAAAATAGGAAACTATCAGGCTGACCTCACTAGACCCTGAAAGGTGCAGGACCAGAGGCATTACTAACCCCTCAGAGCATAGTGTGTTAGTTAAAACACTATACTGAGCACAGGTGCATGCCTGGATTACTTCCGTCTCTACCAGTCAAGGAAACACACTCAAGGAATCTGGTAACCAGCTCAGATGCCTGGGACAGCAGGCTGGACATTTCTTCTCTAGGGAAACCAAATTCTTCAAAGGATTGTCTTACAGGAATTGATTACTAGGGACTGTAATCAGGCATGGTAATTCACAGAAAACCTCAAGATAGCATAAGGAGCAGGAAAACCTTAATTATATATTCAGAGAAACAATTCAACTGTATCCACAGAAAAAGAACTATTACAGAACAAATGAGCTCTGAGTTTAAGAAAATATAAAAATGGGGTGTCAGGGGAGTTGAACAGTCCTGTAGAACCCAAGTGCACTTTATATGGGAGGTGCTAAAAGAGCTGTTCCACCAAAATGAGTGAACAAAGCAGAGACAGATGACTGGGGAGTCAGGAGCAAGAGCTCAGCTAAGGCACTGGAGCCCGTGGACAACAGATGGAATGTGTTAAACATAAAAAGTCAATTATCTGATGCATTTGAACTATGAAGAGGGAATAAACAGTTGTGGCAAAGAATTGGAGCAGAATTAGGGTTAAGTATAAATCAAAACATTACAATTTTCAACTCCAGTGAAGAAAAAAAAGTAAAATGTTGGATAACAAAGAAAATATTAGCTCATACTACATGTCTTAACTGGGGAAAATGTTTATAATAATCCTACCAGTGTTAACTTTGAGGACTGATTTAACAGAAAATTATGACATGATTATACTGGGAGAAGCAAAGGAACTGAAGGGCTAAATCTCACTTTTCAGAGGAGGAAGCCAGGAGCCGATATTAAATCTGAAGAATCAACATAAAGGCAGGTTGTTTGGACACAAGGAGAAAGTGGCTAGAAGCTGTGAGTCTTGAAAAGGGAGTTTTATTCCTCTGATGAGGACGGCTGGTTTTCTTTCAGCCCACAGGGAATTTTTCTGGTCAACAAACCTCACACATGTGTGATCCCCAGCGCCCTGGCCCCCGTTCACTAAGTCCTCCCTTGAGGATTACCTTTTACAGGCTCTAGGGAAATATTCAACCAAGCAGCGAACTCCAGATGAACTCCATTGGTCCTTCTTTTTTCCTAATCCAAAAGTGTCATAACAGGAAGAAGACAGAGCAGACGAGACTGGACGGAGAGTGAGTGCAGGGGTCTCTTCCCTGAGTCTCTTGCTTCTGCTTTTGTTACCATTATAAAGAACTCTGAGCACCTTCTCCACTGAACCAATGTACAAGGAGCTCCCTACATGTTTGAATGAACGAAAGTGTGACTGGATAAACCTTTTATTCTTCACACTTCCTGAATGCTTAGCATAGGTTAGGAAACACACTCTTTAAAAAAAAAAAAAAAACTCTATTGAGAATTCCATACATGCATATAAGGCGTTTTGATCAAATCACATCCACTGCCTCCCCTCCAACACCTCCCACATCTCCCCATCACTTTTTTCTGACAACTCGTTCTTTCTTTCTTTCTTTCTTTCTTTCTTTCTTTCTTTCTTTCTTTCTTGTTAATGGGGCTTTTGCTACTCTAACATTTCCCCCTCTGAAGAGGTAACCCTAAAATCTTTTAGGGATTAGATAAGCACTCCCAAATACTTTTGCCATTTTTGGCCTTTGGAACAGAGTATGTTGGTTGCTAAGAGGCCCAAGGATATTTTGACTTTTAGCCAAGAAACTGACTGGCTACTTTTCTTTGGAGTCTTTTTACCCTAACTGCCTAGCCAGTTCCTACCTCCTATTCTTATCACACCATCCTCTGAAGAGCTTACCCAAATTATTGATAGGGAATCAGGATGCAGACCACTCTGGCTTCTTCCATACTGAACAGGGACGCAGGGTGAGGCAATTGGGGTACCCCTTCAGTGGGTCTACCCAAAACACTCCCAAATTGCATAACTCTTATCTGTAGGAAGAAAAGAAGGTCCCTGACTGCTGAATAGGGGATGTGAAGGAGAAGTAAAGGCAAGAGTAGTTAGCATTACAAGTTCTAGACAGGGAAGCAGAAAAATGTCAGAGCAGGGCAATTTTCAAATGTTCATATCAGAGTCCATTGGGATTTCTTGACGAGAGCTTCCAAAAGCATCCCTCTGTTGGGTTCTTCCTCATTTTTCTTTTGTCTGCCAAGGCTGGATTTGAGAGTGATGGCCTCAGGATTTGTTTTCAATCACTTTGATAGCTGTTGGAGTGGCTAGAATCAGTGTCAGTTCCCTCTTAAAGGCTTCTAGATAGAGGGAGAAAACAAATTCAGCCATCATTTTAGAACAATAGTGAATTGTCTCCCTTAGCTACAGGTGGGCACTACAGTATTACAGACCAAGATTTGAAGTCTTATGTCTGAGCAGCACTTTCTGTTTAGAAACAAAATCATCACTGAGAAATAATTGTCTAAATAATATTTTATATGGACTTAAGCCTAATGTCTGGGAAGTGCATATTTCTTTAAGAGTTCAAAGGGATTTCACACTCTTTTTTAAAGATGTATTTATTTCTATTTTATGTGTATGAGTGTTTTGCCTACATGTATGCAAGTGCACCACCTGTGTCCACAGGTGCCCACAGAGGCCAGAAGATGCCATCAGATCCCCTGGAACTGGAGTTACAGACAGTTGTTAGCCACTGTGTGGGTGCTGGGAACTGAACCCAGGTCCTCTGGAGGAACAGTAAGTGCTCTTAACTGTGGAGCCTGCTCTCTGGTCCATCTTTTTTCTTTTTTAAAAAATGTGTGTTTGTGTGTGTGTGTGTGTGTGTGTGTGTGTACAGGTACTCTCCGGTCAGAAGAGTGTGTGGAGTTTAATCTGCAGCAGTTGTGAGTCACAAGATATGGGTTCTGGGAACTACCCCCAGGTCCTCTGTAGGAGCAGCAATAAGCCATCTCTCCAGCCCATGAACCACACTCTTTAGTTAGTAGCCCTTCTGATTCTGTCAGAGATGTAATGGCTTACTATACAACGTGTTAGAAACTGGGCACCTCCAATGCTAAAAGGACACTTGCTTTCAAAGATATCACAACCATTGGTGAGAAGCAACTTGTCAATAAAGTAAAATGGACTTTCAAGTGTAGAGTATTCACATACTGCGTTTCTTTAGCTACTTTGCTTTTATTTACTCTTATGAAAATGTCAGGAGGTATAATGCTCTTCCAGTTTTATGAACATTCCCTTTAGCAAAACGTATGTCCTTGCCATCTGTCCTAGTTTGTTCTTCACTCCTGTGACAAAACACTCTGACCAATACCAACTTGAGGAGGAAAGGGTTTATTCAGCTTACATCTCCCAGGTCACAGTTCA
>NW_008341872.1:3273825-3284330 GCF_000622305.1 Nannospalax galili | reverse complement strand
AACTCAGGGCAGGAACCTGGAAGCAGGAGCTGGAGCACAGGCCATGGAGGAATGCTGCTTACTGGCTTGCTCCTCTGGCCCCTGCGCAGCCTGCTTTCTTATGCAACACAGGCCTACCTGCCCAGGGGTGGCACCATTCACAGTGGGCTGGGCCTTCCCACATCACTCATCAAGAAGATGCCCTCAGACATGGCCACAGGTCAGTCCAATAGAGGCAATTCCCCGATTGAGGCTCCCTCAACCCAGGTGTGTCAAGTTGACACTAAAGCTATCCAGCACACCATCTGAACCTCCGAGTCTGAGAAATAAGACAGCTGCAAGAATCACACCATCTGTAAAAGGCTCTTGGACTCTAGGGAATGATTGCAGATCAATGCTTGTTCTTCACCACACACAACCAGAACAAAGATCATGGCACACACTCAACTCACAGTAGGTAATTTAGAATGAAGAAAAATAAGAAACCTTGCATCTGATGGTCAAAATTTTATCCTAACACAGTAGGAGGGTGTTGGAGGGTTTTGTTTTGTGTTCTGTTCTAATTTCCTCATCCATCTATGAGTGTCTACAGATCCCATTTGCTTTTCTTGGGAGCTGTCGTGGGAACTGATGGTGTAATGTCCCCACGTTTGTGGGGCAGGGCAGGTCTGCCCTTTTGATTTCCTTTGAGAGGCACTCAACAAGGGAATGAGGCTCCATCTGCCATTTTCCATAACCACACGTACTCTCTAGCATGATTTGATGTATAGGAACAATTCTGTGTGGGCAGAAGTCACAAAAAGAAGGTCCTCATAATTCCTGCCCCTGTGTTGTGGCAGACGACAGACATATGCTCTGTTTAGAAGGAATATAATCCTGTGGAGAAGGGGGAAGCTTCAGGGTCCTGTGGAGACACATAGAGGGGCCCATGGCAGCCTGTAAGAGCTGATACCCAAGAGGTAAGTAAGAATCATCAAATCGAAGGCGGTGGTCAAAGAGAGGGGTCCCAGAAGAAAGCAGCAGGTGTCGGTGCCCTGGGTGGCATACTTGGAGTGAAGATGGAAGAGAAAACACAAAGGGGAAGAAGCAGATGCAGATAATGGAGAGTGTGGGGAGCAGGGGCAGATCACAGAGGGTCATGTTAGAGGCTCCAATCTAAAAGTCACTGAAGCAGTTTGAACATAGGAAGTAAATAAGCAGATTTGCGTTTAGTAAACTTCCAAGACTGGCTCAGCTCAGCAGAGCAGCAGTGGCGAGGACAAGACGCAGCAGAATATCAGAGTCTTTCAGGAGGCAGAATTTATAGGTCATGGGAAAGGATATGGCAGCAGGTGGGAGAGTCAAGATCAAACCACAGGCTTCTAGAATAAGCAAGTGGGAGCATGGTGATACCTTTTCTTGAGCAAAAGCTCACGAGCAGGTTTAGAGAAAGTGTGAAGGGGACTTTGTCTTGATGCCACTGGATTTGAGTTATCTGTGGGACATCTAGTTCTTGTCATGATTCTTCAAAAAATTCAGTACCTATTCCCACTGTCCTGACCTCAAGCAGCTCAGTATTTTCATTAGCTTTCTTTTTGAGGATGATTCTCACTTCTGCCAGACACATAGGCTTTGAAAGATCTCATGAAAGACCACCTGGGGAGATCAGAGGAGCCCTCCATCAGTGACTCATTAGGGAAGTAAGTGGGTGGCACATGGACAGACCCTGAGGACAAGCTACTCACATGACCTGAAGGGCAGGTCAGAAGAAAGAACTTAATGGTCCATGTTTCTTTCTTTCAACACAGATACTTGATATCTTCTCAAGGAGACAAGGAATCTATAATTCTGTTTATTTTTTGATAAATGTAAGTCCTTGATGTCTATGGCACACATGGACTTTGTGCCCACTGGCCTTGGGGTGAATTATGCTGCTGTTTTCATCCACACGTTACCTTCTTCCTGATTATTTGAGTTTTGCTTGGTTTGCCACCAGGTGTCACTGTGTTGTTCTTTGTATCTGTATAAACATATCTTGCCCAAATAGAATTCAGTTTTATCTCAACTTCAGAAATTGCTCTGTGCTCCCTCCAGTTCCAGAGTTCCCACTTGAAGACAGCTCAAAAAGTAAAAAAAAAAAAAAAAAAAAAAAAAAAAAAAAAAAAGTCCTTGGGCCACAGGTCTCCAGAAGCATGCTATTTCCAAGTCCTGCTCTAAGCAGCTTTCATAGATTCCAGGATGGAAGAGTAAATTTGGTGTCTTCTGACAGGACAAAAATCTCTCCATTTAGAGAACAGCAAACTGACTTTTTTTAGTATTTTATTTATTATTTTTATTTTATGTGTATGAGTGTATTGCCTGCATGTATGTGAGTGCACCCATGTCGTGCAATGCCACGGAGGTCAGAAGAGGGCTTTTGGATTCCCCTGGAACTGGAGTTAAGGGTGGTTTGTAGCTGCCATGTGGGTGCTGGGAATCAATCCCAGGTCCTCTGCAAGAGCAGTTAGTGCTCTTAACCGCTAAGCCATCTCTCCAGCCCTGCAAACTTACTTTTAACACAGTTTGTCCCCAAATAAACTTCTTGATTGATAAATCTGACATATAGTTACACATATTTTCTGTAATCTTACTCAGAGTCCTTAAAATGAGCCTTAGCTTTCAAAAGATTAGTACCATACTAATAGTAATAACAAGTTAACATGACAAAAAATAATCACTAATCGTGCCACGAGACAAAAATAATTTCATTTTCCACTATTAAAATTTAAAAGACAGGTTTCACTTTACTTGGAAGTCTCCACCAAGTTCATAGTTAATCCCCAAAGGTGTAAGAAGCACTGGAGATCAGTGAGAGGAAAATAGAAAACGGATTTCATTAAGTATTAAGATTTCTCAAGATATGGTTCAAATTCAGACCCCCTTGGGCACTGTAGCATTGGGTTCCCAAGCAAAGTGGTATAAGGGTGGCAGGAAATTCAAATAAGGCACAGCCAGAAAGTACTTGGTGTACAACAGGACATGGCAGTTGTGATTTTGGAGGTTTCTCTTGAGGTCAGTAATAACAACAATATTTAACACTCCCAGGGTGGTTTGAAACCTTAGAAGAATCTTGAAGCCTTACCATGAACCCAGCAACAGTTTTCCAAATGTCATGTAATACAATGCCCTCTACATGAGGGGACAGTATAGGGAGGAAGGAACCCATACTGACTAAGTGTCCTGAGTGCCACATCCTCACCGAGCCTCAAACATCCTACTGCCTTTAGGTTCACAGCATGGAAGCCAGTGTGATGCCTTCGAAACATAATCTGATCTCAGCCTGCATTCCTATTACAGAACAGAGGCAAATCCTAACAGTATCTTCAGAACTTGGTATCTGTCAGTCCATTGAGGCAGCTGTATGCAACAAAACAACTCAGACTGGGTAACTTCCATGCAACAGAAACTTATTACCCACAGTTGTGGCTGCTGGGAAGTTCAAAGCATCAACAGATTTTCTGACTGATGAAAGCTTGCTTCCTTCTAGATGGAAGTATTTTCATCAATCTCATAAAGGCAGATAAGTTCCCTTAGGTTTCTTTGCACAGATTTATTTCTTTGTCTTTTCGAGACAGGGTCTCTCTGTAGCTCCAGCTGACCTAGAACTGTCTATGTAGACCAGGCTTGTCTTGAACTCACAGAGATCCACCTGCCTCTGCCTCCTGAGCACTGGGACTAAAGGCATACACCACCACGCCCGGCTTTTATTTATTATTTTTATTTTATGTGTATTAGTATATTGCCTGCATGTGTGTAAGTGCACCAATGTCATGCAATGCCCATATAGGTCAGAAGAGGGCATTGTATCCCCTGGAACTGGAGTTACACATGGTTGTTAGCCGTCATGTGGGTTCTGGGATTTGAACCTGGGTCTCTACAAGAACAGTCATTGCTCCTAACCACTGAGCCATCTCTCCATCCCCAGGTTTCTTTTATAAGAGCACTGATTCTTTTCATAAGCACCCTACTCTAATAGCTGAATTACCTGGAGCAGAGAGAAATGGGATGTGATTAACACAACATTCAGACCATAGCCATGTCTGACTCACAGGTCACTCAGTCACTTGTCTATGTGCTCTTCTATTTCCTGCTCTTCACCTGTGAGCCTTCTATGAGCTCCTCAAACCTTCCAGACGGGCACCTTCCCACCACAGGGCTCTGGGCAGGCTGTTCCTACATCTGGAACCCTCCTTCATCTTGACTCCATTACCTTGTCTTATACACTTCAGATCTCTTCAGTAAACTCCTTGCCCCAGATTAGTTTACCTTTCCTATAACCAGAGGCCCTTCCTTCAGGAATTCATCATAAGATATAATTACATGATTATTTCATTAATGTCATCCTCCCCCACTAAGCTTTGATCTGCATAATGGAATGGCCCGTATCTGTTTTGTTCACCATGCTATTTCCTAATGCCTGGCCCAGGTACATCACAGCTTCTTAATAGATGCTTGATACATGAATAAATGGTTCAGTGCCATGTCATCCTTTATAAATAGAATATTTGAATTCACCCTCTACCACTCCAGCAAAGGTTATAATCATATAAATTTCTGTCCCAGTTAGTCAATGTTTTCTCTTGCATTGTCTTCTCGAGAATTTATTAATAAAATTTGATTACCTAAATTCATGCATCTCTCCAGGAAGACACAATATAAGCACAGACTTGTAGTATGGAAGGGTTCTCTCACCTCCAGAGTTTACACGTTGGCTAAACATTAAGTAATCTAGTCAGTATATCTGAGATTTCTGAAGTTTTCTCCTGCCAGAACCTCTCTCCTTGCCCCAGAAATTGACTCAACCTAATAGACTAAAGAACTGTATTCCTACAGCTTATCTGGCAAGTGAAGATCAGACAACTGGTTGTAACATATTCCTTGTTCTTCACTAAACTCTGTGTAATCGATGCATACGATGACCCTTTCCTCTGAAATCACCATCCTCATTTCTGTTTTAATTGCTTCTGTCGAGTTGTCATGGAGAACACTAGTTTGTTTGCAAAGAATAGTAAGGACAAACTTACACTGCCAAATAGTCATACACCATAAGCTTGGGATAGCTGATGCTGCTAGTGCCAGGACCTGCCCTCCAGCAGGTGGTCCACTGGTTTCTAGAAGAAAAAGGTAAAATTCCTATCATGTATTGGTGTCTTTATTTTGAACACATCAATAACACTTGGTCTTCTAACTTCTGTTCTCACTTTATATAAACTTCTCTTTGAAATATTTTAAAAGTTTTCAACCTCAATTATTCCAATAAAGCAAACCATCTTTTTCCTTGGGATAACATGAACCTCTCCAGATCCTTTCAGCACGGCCCATGAAGTCTTTGAAATCCTTCTTGTTTTGCTCTGAATCAGTCCTAAGGTTTTTCTCTGCCAAGACAAAGAATCTGATTCCTCTAAAGTGTTCTGGTTCCTTATAAAGACCAAATTCTGATCAGTGACTGTGCTCAAGGGAGAGAGCGAAGGGCACAGTGGCCTGAATACTCCTGTCATTAGTGGCTGGAATGAAGGCACAAATCCTTAAGGACTTCCGCTCTAATAATGCTCTGATTTAACATCTGTTGCTTGCTGTAACCTGCATTTCTTACAGGCTGAAGTTCCATTAAATAAAAAATTCTGTCTCTTTTCTGCTCTTTTTGCTCTTGGGGCTACTGAAATCGAGAGAATGAATGTAAAGTGGCCAGGATAACATCATTTCTATTTTAAACCTGGTCTTACCTCAAATGATCTTCTTTCTCTTTCCTGACATTCTGTGAAACAGAAGTCCAAGGCAGGAAATATTTCCAGCTATTTGTTCATTTATTCCATGACTCCATCTTCTGTGAGATCTGACTTGTCTTTTCCCCTCCTCTATCTTGGTCATGTGGATAGGAGGGAGTCTGAGCATAGCCTGCCCTTTCTGGACACACCACCAATGAGGAGAAAATGCATGCCTTGATTGCATTAAAATGACAAGGTTCATTTTTGAAATTATGTTTATAAAAGAACTATCTTCTCCATGAGGAAGAGGGAAGGAAGGATAAGAAAAGGGAATGTGTGACCAAAGAACAGGAACCAAATGCTGCAATGAAAGGGGTTATTTTGTACAGTGCACTGAAAACAGAAAACAATTATAATTAGAAAGAGAACTGTCTCTCAAGACAATCAAGCTGCCTGCATTTCAAGGTCAGGCTTTGGGTAAGGAGCAGCACTTAGTGAACAGGAAGAAAACCATCCGGACACCGCGAGCCAGCAGAGCCACAGTTCATGAGGATTCAGGCCTTGCTGAACTCCAAGATGCAAAAGTCAATGACCTGCTCCCTCCTCAGGCCTGAAGGTCACATATGAGCCAATTTAAAGCCTTTAGTCTGGCACCTGACACAGAAGCTTGGGAAATGTTAGTCCTCTCTGGTTGTATTGCTTCTTTCTGATTCAGCTGTCTGGGGCCTCATTGTGGGTTCAGAATATGACTGCAGTTCCAAGCTAGGATAAACAAACCATCATCCTACCTAACAAGCACTAAGATACATTAGTGTAAAAATTAACTTGATTGGCATAAATAATGTGGGTAAAAGTAACAAGGTGCTGTTGCAAGTTAGAGGAAGAGGATAGACTGACAGCAGATGGGGATGAAGCAGTCCAGAGGGACAGAACAGTCTTGACTTACTTTGTGGAGAGTTTCCTCCCAGTCTAAGTAAATGAGTCAATTGAGTTTGGAGCTGTGGTAGATTAAAGTAAATTAAACATACATTCTTATTAAGGATTAAGTCAAATATCTTAAGCATTCAAAATGACTTGCCTTCATCAAGAAATCAAAGGGAAATCTTGTTCTCACACATTAGGTAAAAACTCCATCCTTCCCCCAGTACAGCATATTGTGATTTACTTTTCTTTTTCTATTAGTTTTTAATTTTTTTATTTTATGTGTGTTTTGTTTACATGGCTGTAAGTGCACCCATGTCATGCAATGCCCACGAAGGCCAGAAGAGGGCAATGAATCCCCTGGAACTAGCATTATGGATAGTTGTTGGCCACCATGTGGGTGCTGGGAATCAAACTCCAGTCCTCTACAAGAGCAACCAATGCTCTTAACTGCTGAGCATCTCTCCATCCCCTACTTTTGCTTCTTCATTCAGAGTAATTACAATTCTGACTTGGGGCCTACCAAAGTTCCCATCCTCCTCTGAGGATGCGTGAAGGTCAAATACAATGCAATCTGCTGAGTGGGATGTAATATGTAATGACATAGTAGACAAATCTGTACAAATCCTGCCTCACAGATTATACAATCTGTGTTTAAAAAAAAAAAACAGAAGGAAAATCTTTGAACCACCTGGTACATGGCTAATTTGTCTTAATTAAAGCTGACCTCTGTTTCTGTAGACACTGGCACAAATTGATGATAAACAGTTCCTAATTTCTTCAGTACAGAATAAGTTAGCCAAGATAGAACTGGATGACCCTAATTGGGTGACTATGGCCAATTGGATTGAGTTTTTAAAACCAAAGTTTTAAAGTTTAAAAGCAAGGATTTTAAAGCAGAAGAAAAAATTTTGAACCACCTGGTATATAACTAATCTGTCTTAATTAAAGCTGACCTCTGTTTCTGTAGATACTGGCAGAAATTGATGACAAACAGTTCCTTTCAACTCCTAATTTCTCAAGTACAGAATAAGTTAGCCAAGATAGTTCTAGATGACCTAACTGGATGACTGTAACCAATTATATTGAGTTTTTAAAATACACGATTGATGTCCTACCATCAAATTCAAAAGCAAAAGTTAGAAATGTACTAGCTACACACTACAGTGAAAACCTAAGCCTATACTGCTGTGTACACTTGTATGTGTTTTTGTGTAAGTAATTATCTTATCTCCACAATTGTTTAAGTATTCATGGGGGATTAGCCTGTCGAATATATAAAGCACAAGCTTTGGAATTCTAGAGTTTGCCATCTGCCTGTGGATCTGAATAAATTCTTTTGTTGGTGGTGCTTTGCTTTTACAGTGCTAAGGACAGAAAACAGTTTTTGTTGTGAACTCAAACCCCCACTTATGGGGATGGAATTCACATTTACAGTTTTCCTAGAGCACGGGAATCTTGGTCCAAAAATATAAAATGCTTTGGGGTTGGAGAGATGGCTTAGAGGTTAAGAACATTTGCTGTTTTTGCAGAGGACCAGAATTTGGTTCCCAGCACCATGTAGGGTGACCCACAACTGCCTGTAACTCCAGTTCCAGGGGCTCTGATACCCTCTTCAAGCCTCTGTGGGCACCTACATGCATGTGGCATTCACTCACACAGATACACATACACATTATATATATATATATATGTATATATATACACATATATGATAAAATAAGTAAAAATAAACTTTTAAAAATCAAAAATATAAAATGACAAGGTTAGAGAGATGACTCAGCAGTTAAGAGCACTGACTGCTCTTGCAGAGAATCTGGCATCGGTTCCCAGCACTCACGTGGCAGTTCACAACCATCTAGGACTCCTGTTCCAGAGACTCAGACACTTTCTTCTAGCCACCACATGCACCAGGCAAACATTCGTACACATAAAATAAAAATAAATCATATGTATATTATATGAATATATTAATGAATGCTAGTCTAGGACTTCCAAGATCCCAAAAACTAAGAAAAAATAAAATAACATGGAAGGCTTCCATGAAGGAATTAAAGACTCAAAAACTTAAGATAACTCAACCATTTACTTAACATTAGAGATGGTTTTTGTTGTTTTGTTTTGGTTTTGTCATACATGAAACATTTAGGAAATTTGAAACTTCACAAAACTAATCACTGACTGAGCAACAAAAAGGTCTCACCGGGCGTGGTGGTGCAGGCCTTCAATCTCAGCAGTTGGGAGGCAGAGGCAGGTAGTTCTCTGTGAGTTCAAGGCCAGCCTGGTCTACATAGTGAGTTTCAGGCCAGCTGGGGCTACAGAGAGACCCTGTCTCAAAAAGACCAAAAAAAAAAAAAAAGATATCTCAAAAATATCCAAATCTCAAGACAGGGTATAGTAGCACACACCTGAAGTCCTAGCACTTGGGAGGCAGATGCAGGAGGATCAGGAATTCAAGACCATCCTCAGCTATATGGAGAATTATTATATTTTCAAGGCTAACCTGGGCTATATGAGACCCTGTCTCACAAAAGCAAAAGCAAAACAGAATGAAAAACAAATTTCAGTATTATTCAGATCCAAGTCTTCAACCATAACAAAATACAATTAAAATAAAAAACATAGAATCTAAATATTTTATGAATTAAATAATAAATCATTAAAAATACCTACAAATATCCCCCCCCAAAGCCCAACTTCTATAAATGCAACTAATGCAGAATATAGACATACTGGGAAGAATTTTAATTGGATGACTTAAGTATTAAGTTCAAGAAATTGAATGGGAGAGATGGCTTAGTGGTTAAGAGTATTGGGTGTTCTTGCAGAAGACCCAAGTTTGAATCCCAACACCCACATGGTGTCTAACAACTGTCCATAACTCCAGTTCCAGAGGATCCAACACCTTCTTCTGTCCTCTGCAGACAGGGGTGCACATACATACATGTGTTGTGAGGTAGTTCACCTGAGAAGACCACTCAGACAAAAGTTTGCCAAATGAAAGTCGTTGCTGGCCAAGGCTACTACACAAGGGCGTTGGGACCCAAGTGTGTATAGCCCTGAGCCATCTCTAGGGTAAGCTTTTATACAGAGAAACCATAACCAGGGGTGAAAAGTTTAAGTTCCCAAGCTTACAGGTGGAGAGCCTCCTTAACAATTTCTATTCTCTTAAGCAACAATTACTATTTTGCAGAAGCAAGCCAAACATAACCTACAGAAGCCATAAATCTGCAGTTAGCAGGTGCATACGAGGACACTCTGACCTGTTCCCAAGACAACCAGGGTCCAGCTGACATGTGTTCCCATACCCTGCCTGGGTGAACTGCCTGATAATTTCAGAGACTAGAGTTAGCCTAAACTTTAACATGGTGTAGCTATGGTCAAGAAGGTGCCATATTACATGTGTAGATAATACACTCATACACATAAAATAATAATAAATTATAAAACTAATAAATGAAATAAAAGGAAGAAACTAATAAACCTAAGAACAGAAGTGAATGCATTTTTAAATTTTTATTTATTTTTTTATGTGTACGTATGTATTATCTGCATGTAGGTAAGTGCATCCATGTCGTGCAATGCCCACGGAGGTCAGAAGAGGCCGTCAAATCCCCTGGGACTGGGGTTACGGACAGTTGTTAGCTGCCATGTGGGTGCTGGGATTTGAATCCAGGTCTTCTGCAAGAACAACCAGTGTTCTTAACTGCTGAGCCATCTCTCCAACCCTGTGAATGTAGTTTTTAAAAATAACTAAAAGGCCTGGTAGCGCATGCCTTCTGGAGGTAGAGGCAGGTAGATCTCTGTGAGACTGAGGCAAGTCTGGTCTACAAAGCAAGTTCTAGGCAAGTTGGGGCTACAGGAAGACCATCTCAAAAAAAA
>NW_008341872.1:3262395-3273791 GCF_000622305.1 Nannospalax galili | reverse complement strand
AGGAAGGAAGGAAGGAAGGAAGGAAGGAAGGAAGGAAGGAAGGAAGGGCCCAATAAACTGATCATCTTAAATTCTTTTCTGGTTCTTGTGATAAAATACTCTGACAAAAGCAACTTGGGGAGAAAGGGTTTACTTCTTGCTCACAGATCCAGGTTACAGCCAATTATTCAGGGAAGTCACAGAAGCTGGAACTTGAAACAGCTGGTCACATTGTATCCAAAGGAAAGAAGCAGATAGCACATGCCTGTGCTCACCCCCACGCCCCCGTTTTCATTCAATCTAGGAGCCAGTCCATGAAATGCTCCCACTCACAATTAAGCCCCATCTTCCCACACCATCTAAGATAATACCTCACAGACATGCCCAAAGGCCCATCTCTCAGGTGATTTCTAGATGTTATTAAGTTGACAATTAACTCTAACCATATACCAACACTTTACAAAGAACTGAAAATTTGAGAAAACTTTCATAAAACTGGTCAATGATGAAAGAGAAAATTAAGCGGCTGAAGAGATGGCTCAGCTGTTAGGAACACTGGCTGCTCTTGCAGAGGACCCAGGTTCAGTTCCCAGAACCCACTTCACAACTCACATCCATCTATAACTACAGTTCCAGGGGACCTGATACCCTCTTCTGGTCTCTGCAAGTATCATACATGCACATGGTGCACATACATCATGCAAAGCAAACACTCATGTACATAAAATAAAAATAAACCTTAAAATGGAGAAAACTAACAATATTAAATATGAAAATGAAATATAAACACAGTACAGAAAATCTTTAGAATTTCACCAAAGAATATTCACTTTCTGAATAAATAATAAATACTAAAGTAGATAATTAGAAAGAAACAGTTTTCTCCAAAAAATGAATCCAAATCAACCTGACTCAAGGATTTAAAAACAATCAGTAATTTAAAAAATAAATCAGCAATTTTTAAAAAATCAACAACTAGCAAAAACAATGGCAATTTCTTATAAAACTAAACACATTCTTACAACTTAGCAATTGCACTCCCTGACAATTATCCAACTGAGCTGAAAACTTACCTCTGCCCGAAAATCTACTCATGGGTGTTTATAGCAGTTTTGTTCATCATAACTGCTAAAACTTCAAAGCAACAACGATAACCTCTGGAAAACAAATGGATAAACTACTGCATACCCAGACAATAGAACCATACTGAACACTAAAGAGAAATGAGTCATCAAACCATGCAACTGCGTGGAGAAAGCTTCACTCCATACTACTCAGTCACAGAAGCTGATCTGAAAAGGCAATTATGTGACTTTCCGAAAAAGACAAAACTATGTAGAGAGCAGAAGGTTCAGTCCTTGCCAAGGGTTGAGAAGAAGGAGAATGGACAGAACAAGAGTTTTAAGTGGTGAAATTAATCTTTATGGAACTATAAGAGCTTACACATATCACTACATATTTTTCCAAACCCACAAACTCTGCAACACAGAGAGTGAACCCTAATGTTAATGATATAATTTGGTTAATGACTGTGGGCTCATTTATTGCAATAAGCAGACCACTTTGGTACAACAATCAAACAATGGTTTTACAATTTTTGTGCCAAATCTTTGAAGTCATAATAATCTTAAAGCAATAACAAACTAAATCCAGTACCATATTAAATTTTTATATTATTTGTGTGTGTGTGTGTGTGTGTGTGTGTGTGTGTGTGTGTGCCTCCACATTCCAGGTCACATGTATGGAGGTCAAAGGACAATCTTGGGTGACAGTCCTTGCTTTCCAAATTGTTTGAGACAGGGTATCTCTTGTTCACTGCTGCATATGCTAGACTAGCTAGCCTGTGAGTTTCCAGTGATGCTCCTGACTCTGCCTTCCATCTCCCAGGTAAACTCTGGGATTACAGGTGCATGTGCTACTGTGTCTGGCTGTGTGTGTGTGTGTGTGTGTGTGTGTGTGTGTGTGTGTGTGTAGTTTTCACATAGGTTCTGTTCGTCAGGCTTATAGAGCAAGCTCTTTTACCTAGTGAGCCGTCTCCCTGGCCAACTTGCAGAAGACCCAGGTTCAATTTCCAGCACTCGCATGATGGCCATCCATAATTCTAGTTCCAGAGGAATCCAACACCCTTTTCTGACCTCAGTGGGCATTGTATAACATGGGTGCACTTACACACATACAGGCAATACACTCCTATACATAAAAAAAATGATAATAAATAAAATATTTAAAGGGAAAGTAAGCAAACAATTCCATAAAAGATTCCCTCTAAAATACTATAAAAAGATTATATATAGTAGTAAAACTTTAAAACTGTTACCTTACAATCAAGAAAATTTTAAGGATTTTCAATATCTTCTCCTATGTATAACCCAAGGTTTTAGTGAGCACAATAAGATCAGAAATAAACACAAAATGTATGAGGACTGTATATTACTCTTCTAGTCACTGTGACCAAAATCCTGTCAAAAGCAACTTCAGGAAGGAAAGGTCTATTTTGTCCCACAGTTTTTATGATATACTCCATGTTAAGGGAACTATGGAAATGGGTGGCTCTATGGTGGTAGGAGCATGCAGCAGCTGCTTCCTCACATCCCAGCAGACCAGGAAGCAGAAAGAAGGAGATCGCCAGTGCTCAACCGGCTCTTTCCTTTCACCCTTTTTACAAATCCAAGACCCAAGTTCATGGGATGTTATCTGAAAAGTCCTCACAGATATACCCTCAGGTGTGCATCATTAGTGTCTTAAGTGTTTCTTAATATAATCAAGTTGACAACCAATATTAATCCTTTGTCAGCTTGAAACCATACATCACTTTAAACCCCAGCATTCCAACCTTGGCCACTAAAATCTTATACTCATCCCATAATGCAGAATGCATCTATCCCATATCTAGAGTCTACTAAGTGTTAGTAGTTCCAATATTATTCAAATTCTAGTCTCTTCTGAGACTTAAGGCAATCTCTTAACTGAAAGACCCTGTAAAATTTTAAAAAAAAAGATGCATACTTTCAAGATACAATGGTACACCATATAGATTGCCATTCCAAAAGGGAGGAACAAGAGGACAGCAAAGCAAGATTAGGTCAAAGTAAGACCAAAATTTAGCAGGGCAACACCCAAACTTGTAGCTCCATGTCTGGCATCTGGAGCTCATGATGGCATGATCTGTGCTCTCTTGGGCTTGGGTAGCACAGCCTTGGCCACTGTGGCCTCTATTATGGCTCCACTCATTGTCTGCAGCTTTCCTCAGCAATCATCCCACATTTCAGGCAGTTCCAGTATCCTGAGGTTCCCATTGCAGCTTAAGCTTTACTTTCACTGCTTCATGTACAGCACACTCAGGCACTCCATTCAAGTAAATAGCAGCTTTCTAGAACTTTGATAAAATCCTGGATGACCTCATAATGCTTCGATTTTGCATGTGTGAAAACCCAGAATTATGTGGACAATACCAAGTTCTGCTAATGGCTTGAGATACAGACTGTCCCTTAGACCACAACAGCGGCCTCTATGTACCCAAGCTGACCTTGGGAAAACACTTCCCTAGGTACTTTCCTAGGTGGCCCTGCTATAGCAGGGCAGCCTAAAGGCTTGCTTTCTTTAGTCATTTTCTTTTCAAATGAGTTTTCACTATTAAAACCTGAAGCTCTTCATGTGTGAGGTCTTGCTTTCAAATCACCTTTCTTATTTTCCCAGTGCAAAGTCGGTGGTTTCTCTTCAATGGTGTCAATTTCCTTAACGATTTCAGGTGCTTTACTTGTACCCAGAACAAGCACAACTTAAAACTCACTCAGACTCCCTTCCTCCAAGCTGCATATCTTTCATATATTTCTGTTCTGTCTTACTATAGCTCTGGCTAATAGCAATTAGCATTAACAATGCCACAGCAGGAATGCTATGCTATCTTGAAATTTCCTCTGCCAATAGTTAGTCTCTTTCATTTTTCATATTCAGCCTTATTCAAAATTTCAAAACACAACCAGAATGGATTCAGATTCTTTGTGAGAATGTAAAATAAATGCCCCTAGCCCAGTTCCTGAACAAGTCTTTTGTTCCCCTCTGAGAGCACATGAGCACAGTCTTTATTGCTGGCATTCTGGTCTTCCAGACTCCCACTGAAATGACCCATCAAGCTCTACTTAGCATTCTGGGTTCACTCTAGCTCATACCTCCAAATTTCCCCACATTCCTCCCACAGGGGTCCTTCAAAGACCTACAAACATGATTAAATAGTCACAGTAACTGTCCTACTTATTGGTACCAATTTTTATATTAGTTTTTTTATCACTGTGATCAAATACTTGGCAAGAAGCAGCTTAAAGGACAGGATTTCTTTGGATTTTGATATTGTTTGTTTGCTTGTTCATGGTTTCAAGGGATACTGTCCATCAAGATGGGAAAGACATGGTGAGTGGCTCTGTAACAGTAAGAGGGAACTTACAACAATTTCTTGCACATACCTCACTAGACAAGGAAACAAAAAAAATAAGGAGACTAGCCTTCAACTGATTCCTCCTTTTCTCCTTTTTATTCAATCTGGGTCTTAAACCCATGAGACAGGCCACCCACAGGTTAGAAAAGAAGAACTAATCTTACCATTAATTGCAGACAATATGATTGTTTATACATGTATATGCTTTTTGTTGCTGGGCAACAAATTATCAAAAATTTAACAGCTTTTTAAATTTATGAATTGATTATTACTGTGTTTGTGTTTATGGGGGTGCTTATGCATGGCATGTATGTGGAGGTCAGAGACAACTTTGTGAAGTCAGTTCTCCCCTTATACTTCTATATGGATTCCAGAGATCAAACTCAGGTCACCAGACTTACATGGCAGATCTCTTTACCCACTGAGCCAGCCCAAATGTAATACCTTAAAACAACATGTTTATTATCTCACAATTACATAGGTCAGAAATTCTGTACTCGGGGTCTCAGATCAAAATCAAGGTGTATCTATGTCGCTTTTGTCCACTAGAAACCAGTGTTGTTGGCTGACCTCATGTGGTAGTGGCAGAGTTCAGATGCTTGTGGTTGTTAGACTGTTTCCATGTCTTAATAGCTGTTGCCTAGAGGCTGTTCACAGTTCCTGGAAGTTGCCCACAGACTACCTACTCATACTCACCAGAAGGAGCTCTTCCTTCAGTCAGTTAGAACTGAGTCCTACATGATATAATAATAGGAGTTGATATCCCATAATATACCCAGGCACAACCAAGAAAAGGAGTTTATACAAAGTACATACATCAAGAGAGAAATCTTAAGAACCATTCCTAATACATAAAATATGTGAAATACATTACAGATTATTTTAACTAAGGTGATTGTCTAACAGGGTTACCAAATAGATCAATAGGCAAAAAGCAAAAGCATGTAGATTAGAACCAAGTAATTGAAAAAAATAGAAAAGAAGATTCTCATTTTACTACAATGTAAAAAGCAATCATTAGGGCCGGAGAGATGACTCAGAAGCAATGGCTGCTCTTGTAGAGGAACCAGGTTCGATTCCCAGCACCCACGTGGTGATTAACAACCGTCCTTAACTCCAGTTCCAGGGGATCTGATGCCCTCTTCTGACCTTTGTGGGCATTACATGATACAGGTGCACCTACATACAGGCAAGCAATACACTCATACACATAAAAAAATTAATTAAAATTTTAAAAGTAATAAAAAGCAATCATCAGGCTAGAGAGATGGCTCAGTGATTAAGAATACATATTGCTCTTGCAGAAGACCCAAGTTTGGTTCCCAGCACCTATGTTGGGCAGCTCAAAATTGACTGTAATTCCAGCTCCAGTGGATCCAACACCTCTGGTCTCCATGGGGAATTGCACTCACATGCCCACACAAATACCTACACATACACATACTTAAAAAATAATCAAAATAAATCTTAATAAGAATAAGAAAATCATCAGGTTCTTTACTGGTTAGTTTTTATCAACTTGATACAAACTAGAGTCATCTGGAAAGAGGGAACCTCAGCTGAGGAATTTCCTCCATCAGACTGGCCCACAGGTATGTCTGTTGGGCATTTTTTTTTTGATTGGTGATTGATATAAGAGGGTCCAGCCCACTCTGGGGAATGCCGTCCCTGGGGAGATGGGCCAGGTTGTGTAAGGATGCTGACTGAGCATGAGCCTGAAAGCAGACCAGTAAGCAGTGCTCATGGCTCCTAGCTCTGCTCTTGCTTGAGTTCCTGCCCTGAGTTTCCTCAATGATGGACTGTGATTAGGAAATGTAAAACCAAATAAACCCTTTCCTCCCCAAGCTGTTTGGGCACTGTTTCATCACAGTAACAGAAAGCAAACTAGAACAGTACCTAATACAAAATACTCTAACAAAAGTGGTACAAGATTCAAAGGATATTATTAAATAGTAATGAAGGACATGAAAGAAAACTATAACAAGTGGATCTATTTACAAGGCTAAGAAACAGTAGAATTTAATATCTTACATACATCAATTCTCTCCAAATTAGTCAATAGATGCAATGCAATTCCAATAAAAATCCTAGCATGTATTTTTCCATAGAACCTGTCAAGTTCATCTTCAAATTAATAGCCAAAAATAAGAGGAAGATAATAGCTAAGAAAAAAATATTAAAGGAGGAACAAGCAGGAAGGAGGAGGAGAAAGAAGTAGAGAAATATGACTTATTATGAAGTCCAATGATATTAAATGAACATTGTATCACAGATTGGGCAGACAAGCAGACAAAGGCCTGCATCCAAATACAATTCTTAACACATGAAAAGTCTAATTATGACAGAAGTGGCTTTACAACTTAGAACAATAAGTGATGCTAGGACAGCTGGCTAATTAATTTGGGGAAAAATAATTTTTTCAAAATTATTCATTATAAATATTCAGTGGATTGAGAAAGATCTTAAGGGAGGGAAAATAGAAGAGCTCAGGTGGTATGAAGGAGGAAAGGGGGATTATGGGAGCAGAAGTTTAAGTGGCAAAGGAGATGGGAAGGTAGGTCAGAGGAGGGATTAGGGTAAGGGGAATTAGTACTAAGGATGTTTGGAAAAGCAATATGGAAAAAGTTTAAATGGAGTTACCCTACACAGGGGATAGTCCTCTTCCTAGAAGCCATAGGTTGCCAAATAAAAAGCCCTGTACTAGATGTGGGATACCCTCATTTCAAGATGTTGGTCCCAGAGGTCCCAGAGACCCCCCAAAACAATACAGCTATTGACATTGCTCTTGACTGACCACCAGAATATGATGGTAAGACCCTCTTGCTAAAGACATCACACTTCAGTCACAGGAAATGGAGAAGTCAAGGTGGTACTGACTGAGAGGCTTCCTTTCTATTGGATAGCTTTCATAGAGTGCTGTAAGGTTCTATTCCAGATGCTAGAGGAGAAAAGTCAGCAACAGTCTTACCCAGCTATGAATAACAACAAACCTAGCAAGATATGCCCATAGGTACAATGGTGTGATTATTGCTATGGGAGTAATCAACCACTTTCTAATTAGATTTAAAACCCACTCTATAGAAGGAAATCAGTGTCCAGTACTGTAAATCTGACCAAGAACTCCATGGCTAGAGAGCTCATAGGCTCAGGATGAACCTACTACTATCATTTTGCTAAATGGACGTATTTATCAAACTGTCTTCTAAATACATAGCTCAGCACCCATACGTCAGTGCAGCTCTCAGTCTTCATCAGAGGAGCTTCTTTTAGCAGCGGACAGCAGTCAGTTAATATAGAGACTCAGATCTGGTCAAAGAATAGAGAATAAGTATCTGTGGAGTTCTCAGCCACAAATGGGACATCTATGTCACACTCTCCCCCACACACCCCTAAGGCTTCGGAAACATCACTGGAAAGGACAAAAAGATTGTAAAAGTCAGAAGTCAGAGGGGACTGCTACAAAACAGTGTCTTCCAGGCGTGACAGAGCTATTGCACTCATGAACTCACAGCAGCTGTGTTTACCTGTGCAAGATCTGCACAAGATCAAGTCAGTCAATGTTGCAGCATGGCTGGAAGAGGGGCGCAGGGAGGCCCCACCTGAAATGGAGGCACTATTGGCAGTTGATGGTTGCTGGGGGAAGGAGAGTCAGTTTTCTTCAGGGCTGTGGCCCCTGGTAGGTTTGCCTTGCCCCAGTAGATGGCCCCACAGCCATTCACATATGGGCAGCACTAATCAGACTCAATGGGTTATTTTTTTTATAAAATTATTTTAAAAAATAAATACCCAATTTGGAAAATAGCATCTTAATGCCTTTAGAAGAAAATGAGGCTTTTTTATGATTAAGCTAGGAACAGAATTTCCCACATAAGACATAAAAGTACAAGTCATGAAAAAAGAGATAAAACTGTCTACATTAAATTATAAAATACACATAAAACAAAAGATAGGGCGGGGCTAGAGAGACGGCTTAGTGGTTAAGAGCACTGGTTGCTCTTCCAGAGGACCTGGATTCGATCCCCAGCACCCACATGGCAGCTAACAACCGTCCACTACTCTAGTTCCAGGAGATTCCATGCCCTCTTCTGACCTCCACAGGCACCACACAACATGAGTGCACTTACATCCATGCAGGCAATACACTCATACACATAAAATAAAAATAAATTTTAAAATATTTTTAAAAACCAAAAGACAATATAAATGGCAGTGAAAGAACAAGCCATGCACAGAAATCCTCAAGGCAAATGACCAATTGTATCAGCAGGATCCCCATGCCTTCTGCTTTCATTGTGTTCATCAGTGGAGAGCCCCTGTGGAGACAGACAAGTATCTATGTACGGAAGGGAATCTGTTCTCCCAGTTTCCACACAAGTCCCGATCTCTGGCTGTGACTGTCAATCAAACATCAGGACTTGTAAACTGGCCTGCTTCCCATGGTCTCTCTATCACCAGGTCCCTTTTCTGCTCTATCAGTTTACAGGTACAATGGCCCTCCCTGCTATTAATCCTTAGAGTTTCTCCCAAACCCTGCCCACAAATTACTTACCTCCAATTACCTAATTTAAATATGCCACCCATTTTCTCCTAATATAATTTTTGGCTTGAGCCTAGTTTACCCCTATGAAATAAGTTACTAAACCTATCTAATACCAATCACTTCATCTATAGATGGTGCTGCTATAGAAATTGCAGCAATCACTATAGCTTCTCAGCACAGTATCCAGCATAGTGAGCAGTCAGCAAATGGTTTCTATTATTTGTATTAACTTATTGCTGCTGTTGTTGTTGTTACTATTACAATTCATTCTTACCCAGTGATGTGAATAGCACCTACTGATAGTTGGACAAAAACTGCATGGTCAGCGTTTTGCTGAGAGACAAAACCAGTAGGACAGATATATACTGTTGTTGTTGTTACTATTACAATTCATTCTTACCCAGTGATGTGAATAGGACAGATATAGATGCAGAAAGGAATTTGTTGTGAGGACTTGGCTCATAGATTATGAAGGCTGAAGAGGCCCAAAGTTTGCCATCTGCAAACTAGGAGACCCAGGAAAGTTGGTTTCTTGCTATCCATGCCCAAATTTCTGGGCCACAGGAGATGGTGTATTCCAATGATCAATTCTAAGCCAAAGGCCAAGAATGAAGGATTTCAATGTCCACAGCAGATGTGCTGGAACTCTTGTTTTTTGGTTTCAGTTGTTTCTCAGAGGCTTCAGTCAAATTCTAGGGTAAGGGGTTGCTTTCCCTTCCCAAGTCCCCACTACTTTCATAACCTTCTGTCCCACTTCACTACCAGAGTTTTCTTAGCATCACCATCATAGTAATGAAGATTGAATGCTCTTTATGAAGTAAAATTATATAGACTTGTCTTCTGCACATCTGAATGGGCATGCCCAGTTCATTTCCTGCCACGAGAGCAGCCATGATTATTTACAAGGTCAACCCTCATCAATTGCTCACATTCAACAGACAGAACAGGTATGCCACCCATATCAGAGATGCACAGCAATGTGGTCTCCACAAACAGTAGTCAACACAATCCAACAAGCAGAGGCCCATTCTTGCATCTGTGTGGGCCTATGTTGGCTGTAGACCTTGTGGAACAGTTCTGCCAGCCTGAGATTGTAACACTGTTCCTTACACATCTAATGACACCTATGTCCAGGCAGATTTCCCCCTTTTAAGCTCATTTTATGTACCTATTTTAAAGATACTACAGGTACAGGACTGGAGAAATGGTGCAGCAATTAAGCAACTCATACTGGCTGCTCTTGCAGAGGACCTGGGTTTGATTCTCAGAACCCACATGATGGCTAACAACTGTCCATAACTCCAGTCCCAGGGGATCCAGTACTCTCTTCTGGCCTCTGTGGGTTTGCACATACATGATATTCTCATATGCATACAGGCAAAACACTCATATGTAAAATAAAATAAATAATAAATAAATAAATACACATTTTTAAAGATACTACAGGTACAAGTATACAGAATAAATGTTTTGGGGCTAGAGAGATGGCTTAGCAGTTAAGAGCAGTCAGTGCTCTTGCAGAGGAACCGGGTTCAATTCCCAGCACCCACATGGCAGTTAACAACTGTCCTAACTCCAGTACCAGGGAATCTGATGCCTTCTTCTGACCTCTGCAGGCATTGCACAATACGGGTATACTTACATACATGCAAGTAATACACTCATACACATAAAATAAGAATACTAAATAAAATATTTTAATAAAAGAATATTTCCACTGGTATGACACTGAACAATTTAAAGGAAGTTGCTTTAGGAAATGTGGGACAGCAGAACAGTAACAACAGGTTACCTGTGCTGTATACAGACACACGACATTTTAAATTACAGGTATTTTCATATCATGTATTTCTTCCTTATTTTATTTCTATGAGACATCCTTCTAGATATATTTGCCTAGTGATTAAGACCTGTCAGAGTATTTTAGTCTCAGACATGTGGAAGTTCAGAGAGGGGACAGACTGGACACGGGCCTTGGTGCCTTACAGGCCAAGAGGCATGATCTTGCTGAGACTTGTGGAGCTGCACACCCAAGATCTGGACATTTCTCTGTAAATATGCATTCACTTTTTTTTTCTAGGCTAAATATTTATTTGCTTTTTTTTTAATTATTTAATAACCACATGATTAGAAGCATTTCATTACAGCATTAACATATTCAATAACAATTTCCAGACGCTTCTCTTTCAATATTGGCTCTAAATTTTTAGGTTCACATTTGAACTAATACAGTTATACATTATTGTACTCGGTATAAACCTTATAAGACATAAAATTGAATGAGGCTTTAAACTTTAAAAAAGATCTCCATTTCATTTTAGAATATATTGTTCCTTGCAGAAAGACTCATTGTTTTTGCTACTAACACTGAGATGTTGGCGCATGCATCTCTAATCTGTATGCATCTGATTATTATTAGTTCTAATCGGTTGCACTTGGATTCTT
>NW_008341872.1:3254600-3261586 GCF_000622305.1 Nannospalax galili | reverse complement strand
ACTTACATACATGCAAGTAATACACTCATACACATAAAATAAGAATAATAAATAAAATATTTTAATAAAAGAATGTTTCCACTGGTATGACACTGAACAATTTAAAGGAAGTTGCTTTAGGAAATGTGGGACAGTAGAACAGTAACACCAGGTTACCTGTGCCGTATACAGACACACGACATTTTAAATTACAGGTATTTTCGTATCATGTATTTCTGCCTTATTTTATTTCTATGAGACATCCTTCTAGATATATTTGCCTAGTGATTAAGACCTGTCAGAGTATTTTAGTCTCAGACATGTGGAAGTTCAGAGAGGAGACAGACTGGACACAGGCCTTGGTGCCTTACAGGGCAAGAGGCATGATCTTGCTGAGACTTGTGGAACTGCACACCCGAGATCTGGACATTTCTCTGTAAATATGCATTCACTTTTAAAATTTTATTTATTTCACGTCAACCTTGTCCTGCAGGAAGTAGCAAGACAATAACTGTGCCCCCTATCCTATAAAACAAAAGGCTGGAATGTTAGGGTTCAGATCTACATCAACCACCAATGCAGCAGGGCCTCGCAGTTTTTAATATGGTTCCCTCTGGTTTTCGTGACTAGCTAGGCATTGTTTCTCTCTTGTATCATCTCCCCCCTCTATCATGGTTTTCCCACTTAAGGTGCCTGCACTTCCCCCCCTTTCTTCCTTACTAATACCCTTGCTCCCATGATCCTACCTCTGTTGAACTGCTTCTTTCTCCTTATCCCCTAGGTTCCTCACATGTCAACTTTGTCCTGCAGGAAGTAGCAAGACAATAACTGTGCCCCCTATCCTATAACACAAAAGGCTGGAATGTTAGGGTTAAGATCTACAGCAACCACCAATGCAGCAGGGCCTCGCAGTTTTGCAGGCCCCCTGAGAATGCAGGAACTGAGTTAATGAGCACCCTGACCATCTGCAAGACAAGATAAACAGACTCTTGACACCATTTGACCTGAGACCTGATTACTGCAAGGAGAGGCTTCAGCACAGCTTGCACCCTCTTTGATATTTTAAAGGATAAACAGACTCTTTAATCTTTTGGCCCAGATCCTGGCTGATGGAAGAGGACAGAAGGGGGCAGTTTGACAGAGGCTGATAAGCCCTGAGCGCTCTCTCTCCTGCCTAACTTTTTAAAAAATATTTTCTCTCCTTCTGCATCCCCCGAAACCCCCTATAAACACCCCCAGGCAACAACCTGTGGACCGACAGCTCCTCTATCCCGAAAGGGGAATTGTCCCATGCATTTTCCTCTGCTAATAAACTCTATCCCGCTGGAGTTTTTGTCTGTGTCCGGGTGCTTTCTCCTGATTTGACTTGATTTACCTATATAAGTTTTTACCTGCATGTATGTAAGAGTGCTATGTGCATGCAATGCCTTACAGAGCCTGGATGAGGGTGTCGAATCCCCTGGAACTGTTGTTATGGATGGTTTGCTAGCTGCCATATAGGGGCTGGGAACTGAACTGGGGTCTTCTACAAGAGCAACCAGTACTCTTAACTGCTGAGCCATCTCTTGAGTCCCTGAACTCACTTTCTAAAGAAGATTACAGGTGCAGAAGGCCTAAGGGGTACATCCCAGTGGTCTAACTTCTATATGAAACAAAATAAAAATCTCAAAATATTAAGCAAGCTGAACTGAATTCCCCAAAAGTTTACTACATCCACCAGTGAGAGTAAGTGACTCAGAGATCTGTGAATGGCAAAAAGGAGCTGATTAAGGATCAGGCCTTGTCTAGGAGTAAACCACCCACATAATGAGTGGATCAGGGCCCCAGCTGTCTGTCTTCGTCTAAGGTGTGGCTAGCTGACCACACACCAGCCTCTTGGAAGCACCTAAGAGATCTGTTTAACACCTAAGAGATCTGTTTTCATTAGCCTGTTCCAAAGACACTGGAGTAACACTCCAAACCCCTGACCCCCCAATCCCTACTCTCTCCTCCAACCCCCATCCCCTACCCATGGGCCAAATCACAAATCTATTCCCAGGCGACCCAACAAGAGTGCAATAGATTTTTGAGTGACCACTTAGTGTTAATCTGAATGGACCTCAGGTGGTATGCCCAAGGGTTCTGTTTAAATACTTGAGTCAACACTTTGAATAGTTGAGGCTGGTAAGATGATTCAGAGGGTAAAGGCACCTGCCACCAAGACTGATGACCTGAGTTTGATCACTGATGGAAGGAGAGAATTGACTCCCAGTTGTCCAAAGGTACACCATGGTGACCACACACACACACACACACACACACACACACACGCACACATACAATTAAATAACAATAATTTGAATGAGGGCACAGAAGATATGTTTTCTAAATGTTCAGAAAGCCACACAGCTGGGTAAGACCATCAGTAGGATGAGTCAAAGGCTCACAATTTATTTCACCAGAACAGGGAAGATGACTATGTCCAAGCCAATTGTAGACGCCTGCCGCAGTGTCTGTTCCCAAAAAACTGATATCAGACCAGTAGACCCTCAACTTGTGTCAGCTCAAGAGTCTTTATTGGAAGCTCAGCATTCGAAGTTCACATAGAGTTCACACACTATAAGTGCTCAAGTAGTGCAAAACAGACAGGAATTTTCCCATCATAATAGTAAGAAAGCAGCACAGTGCACCCAAGGACATGGTCACCGGCCCAGTAACAGACCTCCTTTGACATATGTAGAAACATAAATAGGGGACAGACTTTCAGCATTCCAGCATCCTGGTAGACTTTCAGCATTCCAGCATCCTGGCAGACTTTCAGCATTCTAGCATCCTGGTAGCAGACTTTCCCCTCCTCCAGCCTCTTTATCAACAAAATATGAAGAAGTCTGTTAACTCTTAGTAAGCCAAGAGCCACGAGCCTGTTAACTATTAGTAAGAAGAGTGCTATTGTCCTTAAGGGACAAGGGAGGGTCACTACAGCCAGTGAAGATAACGTAAAAATAAATACATAAAACTAAATAAATAAACAAACAAATAAATAAATATTTAAAATTTAAACAAATGGTATTAGGTTAGAAATTGCCAAATACAGGGTTATGTGAGGGCTTGACATAAATTTATGGTGAAAGTCCTGTGATTTTAACTGGTCACTTTAAGAACATAATGTTAGAATCCAGAACAGGTTGCTGCTTGAGCCACAGTATCTGCAGCAGCTGCCCCTCCCCCTCACAAGTACCCTAGGGCTTCCTACTGAAGGCACTGTCTGTGAATTTCTAGCTAACAGACTTCCACATGGACAGATCTCTCACCTGGGGAAGTGAGTTTACAATCAAAGGAGATACTAGTGGCTACACATCCTGTTCCCCACCCCCTTCCCTACCTCCTGTTTAGGAATTAAAGAGAGTAGCTACAGGCTTCTGCTGCATAATCCCAGAGGTGTAAGAAGAGACTCCATTTTTGTCTCTTGGCTCCTGATTCATAGCCCCAGAGCCCCTGCCATGCTGTTGTGTGTTTATCTGCCCATAGCGTGAATAACTTTTTTCAGAAACTTTTCCCCAACAATCTGTCTCTGTCCCTCTTGTACTCTCATCTGAGACCTTTCAGTCACACGTGTAATTATAGCCAATAGTGTATGAATAGATGTTAAGAACTGAATATATTACAACACTCAGGAGGCAGAGACAGGAGGATCTCTGTGAGATTGAGGCTAGCCAGGGCTACATAGTGAGACTGTGTCTCAAAACAAAAAACAAGAACAAGATCCTGTAAACAAAATGAAACAAACAAACAAGACCCTGGGGCTAGAGAGATGGCTCAGCAGTTCAGAACACTTCCTGTTCTTGCAGAGAACTCAAGTTCAGTTCCCAGCACCCATATGGAAGTTAACAACCACCTGTAACTTAATCTCTAGGGGATCTGACCCTCTCTTCTGGTCTCTGAGGGCACCTGCACATGTGTGGCATACACTCATACAGATGCATATAAATAAATAAAAATAAATATAAATCTTTCAAAATAAATCCCACAAGACCCTGATGAGGAGATTTAATCTCTCCTACCTCAGTTTCTCTTTCAGCACATATATGTTACATACATACAATATATATTACATACATATAGCATATGTACAACACACATGCATATATACAACATAGATACATATACACAATATACCGCATCTATTTGGTGAAGCTGTGGACAGATCCAACCCAGTAAGGCAGATGAAGTGTTTGTCAATAATAATTATTATTCTGACTATGACGACACGCAGGGCTTAGCACATAGCTATTGCTCAATAAACGGGAATTGAAGTAGTCAGGGAATTATCTCCTCCTCCTCCCACCAGTGGGTCAGGCTCTTCCCAGCCAAATCCTTCTCTGTCTTTTCCTGCCCCTGGTCTCCTCTTAGAGTCAAACATTTGGGGGCTCGTCTGGGATTTGGGGGGCTTCTAGGGGAACAAAGGATGAATGGAGGTAGAGTCTCTTTGTCCGGAAGGGGCAGTGTAATTCGGGGGTCACTCCCTCGTGTCTGTATAAATCCAGTATAAAGCGAGAGGCACCATCTCATGTCTGGTCTCGGGTTAGTGATCCCAAGCGAGGAAGTCCGGGTTGGAAGTCCCGGCCCCCAGGTTAGCGACCCTGGGTGAAGTTCAGGTAGCCAACCCTGGCCCTAGGGTCCGAATGACTCAGCCTTAGGAAGGCAAGCCCGATCAGCGGAGACCTGGCACCCGAGGTAGAGGAGGTTGAGCTCACCACCCTACGGCAGTCCGTGTGGACGCCTTTTGGGAGAATTACCAGAAGTATCGAGGATCCCGAAGGTGAAAGTGAAAGTGGTGAGTGTGGTGCACACCAGAGTGAAAGAAGGACCGGTCCGAGCGAGTACAACCAGATGTGGTGTGTGTACTTAGTGTCATTGTTAATTGTTATGTTATGTTGTGGTTTGTATTTATATTTCGCTTTCTGCTCTCTCTAGTTTAAGGCTCTCCTACCCTCCTTTCTGCCACTGAAACTCCCCGCGGGCACGGGTCGGGCAGTTAAAAGCCATTAGGGCACCTGCCACTGAAAGACTCCCATGACAGGATAAGGGGGTCACAGCTGCGAATCCCAGATAAATTCACGTCCCCCGCAGAAGACAAAACTGTGCAACAACAGGCACCTGTTCACAAGCACACACACTGGTCATCTTATTGTCACAGCCATGAATCCCAGATAAATTCACGTCCCCGCGGAAGAAAAAAACTGTGCAACAACAGGCACCGGTTCACAAGCACACACACTGGTCATCTTATTTGGAGTGGCGCCTTTACTCTTTACCTTCTGCCTTCTTCCTTCCTTACGATCCCCATTATGGGCCAGACTCAGGCTACTCCTAAAGGTTTTTTTCTCATTTCATAGAGGTAAAGAAATGGGCCTTGAAAATATAAGTTTGACACCCTCTGCTCTGCCGGATGGCCCTCTTTTGGAGTAGGCTGGCCAGCCCAGGGGTCTCTTTCCTTGGACCTTATCAGTAAGGTCAAGGCTGTTATCACCCGGCCGGACCCCGAGGGCCACCCTGACCAACTTCCCTATATCCTTGTCTGGGAAAATCTGGCCGAGAATCCTCCGTCCTGGCTGAGTCCCTTTTTGGTTGGGACTCCGCACACTGACCCACCAAAGACTTCAGTCCTGGTCGCCCAGGAAGGCTTAAAGCTCTCCTGTCGCAAGGGTAGAATTCCTAGTGCACCGCCAGTCCTCCCTGATAGTTCCTCCCTCTACCCCCCCTTGCCTGCCAAGCAACCACCCCCATATGCGGCTCCATGAGAAAGAGGGGGTGAGGCAACCGAGAGAGAGGAGGATGAGGCTGTGGAGCCTCACAGGGACCAGGCAGCTGCCCCTTCCCCAGACTCCTCAATGGGGGAGGGCAGGCGACTGGGAGGGACAGGAAGGATGCAATTAAGGCCTCGAGGGACAAGGGAATGAGAGGGAGAAGCTCCATCTTCCACTTCAGAAGAAGCAGTGCCTATTTTACCGGTACAAGTGATCAGGGCGAGTGGCCCAGATGGAGTTCAACAACATCAGTATCGGCCCTTTTCCTCCAGTGATCTCTATAATTGGAGGATTCCGAACCCTCCCTTTTCGGAGGACCCTAAGTGTCTTATAGGTTTGGTAGAGTCCATTATGTTCACTCATTGTCCCACGTGGGACGATTGCCAGAAGTTGCTCTGCACCCTCTTCACAACGGAAGAGCGAGAGCACATCCTCAATGAGGCCAGGAAGAATGTCCTTGGAGAAAACGGAAGGCCCACCACTCTCCAGCCAGCCATCGACGAGGCTTTCCCACTTACACGCCCGAATTGGGATTTCGGGACTACAGAAGGTAGGGAGCGTCTCCGCCAGACGCTAATGACCGGTCTCCAGGCAGCCGCCAGACGGCCCATTAACCTGGCTAAGGTAAAAACTATTGTTCAGGGGGAAACTGAAAGCCTGGCCGCGTATCTGGAAAGGCTGTTTGATGCTTACAGGCAGTACACCCCTATAAACCCAGAGGCAGAGGAACATAGATCAGCTGTGGTCCTCTCATTTATCAATCAGGCAGCCCCCGACATCAGGAAGAAACTCCATAAACGGGACGATCTGGGAGAAATCTCTATCAGGGAAATGTTGCAGCAAGCAGAGAAGGTCTTCAATGCTAGGGAAACTCTGGAAGACAGGGAGGAGAGGCTAAGGAAGGAAGAATGGGAGATGCAGGACAAATATAGGAAAGAAGACAGAGAATTTCAAAGAAAGGAGAACAAGAAGCAAAGGGAGGAGATGGCCAGAATATTTCTGGCCGGAGTGAAAGGGAGCCCCGAACCACTTCAGAGAGCAGGACCCTGCCCATCCAAGCTAGGGTGGGAACAGTGTGTCCTGTGCAAAAGATACGGACACTGGAAAAGAGAGTGCCCGCAAAGGAAAGGAAGACAAGGAGGAGGGAACCCTATCAGGACCCTCCACCTGGGAGAAGGAAACTGACGGGGATGGGGCTCGGCACCCCTCCCCGGATATTGG
>NW_008341872.1:3252952-3254518 GCF_000622305.1 Nannospalax galili | reverse complement strand
TGCCTGAGAGCCCCGCACCATTACTGGGCAGAGGCCTACTCACCAAGGTCGGGGCACGTATTCATTTTGAACCCGAGGGGATAAAGATCATGGACTCAGAAGGGCAGCTTCTATAGCCGGTACCTGTGCTGTCTCTATCCCTGGCCAATGAACACCGCCTGTTTCAGGAGAATCAAGAAAAGGGGGGCCAGGGAGAAATGGACTCTTGGTTGCAGAGGTTCCCTTCCACGTGGGCCGAGACCAGGGGAATTGGCCTCGCCAAACAACTCCACGGCCCTACCCATCCAGGTTCAGCAATATCCGATGCCAGAAAAGGCTAGGAAAGGGATAGCACCTCATATCCACAGACTAATAGAGGCAGGAATCCTTAAACCTTGCCGATCAGCATGGAATATGACCCTGCTTCCAGTAAAAAAGCCTGGCAGTGGAGATTACTGGCCGGTGCAGGACTTGTGGAAAGTTAATGAGAGGGTAGAGTACATTCACCCTACGGTGCCTAATCCTTACACTCTCCTCAGTCACCTGTCACCATCCCATGTGTGGTATACTACCCTGGATCTGAAGGATGCTTTCTTTAGTGTTCCCCTCTCTGAAGTCAGTCAGCCCTTGTTTGCCTTTGAGTGGCAAGAGCCAGGAGGAGGAAGAACAGGGCAGCTTACCTGGACTAGATTGCCACAGGGCTTCAAAAACTTTCCCACCCTGTTTAATGAAGCCCTAAGCTGGGATCTTGAGCCCTTCTGCAGGAGCCATCCCTGCGTGACACTGCTACAGTATGTGGATGACCTGTTGCTGGCTGCAGAAACCCATGAGGAATGCGAAGAAGCCACAGGGAGCCTGCTGGCAGACCTAGGCGGGTTGGGATATCGAGCCAGTGCTAAGAAAGCCCACATCTGTCAGAGGTCAGTAGTCTACCTGGGGTACAGGATATCGGATGGAGCCAGGTGGCTGATGCAAGCCATGAAGCAAACTATCCTGACTATTCCCACACCCTCCTCACCCCGGGGAGTGAGGGAATTTCTTGGCTCAGCCGGGTTCTGCAGGCTTTGGATCCCGGGGTATGCAGAAATAGCCCACCCACTATACGAGGCTACTAAGGAAGGGCCAGGATGGAAATGGAGTCAGGAACAACAAGAGGCTTTCGACAGACTAAAAGAAGCCCTCCTCCAGGCCCCTGCCCTATCTCTGCCAGACCCAGAAAAATCCTTCATCTTGTTTATAGATGAAAAGAAGGGAGTGGGCCCATGGAAGAGACCGGTGGCCTACTTGTCTAAACGGCTCGACCCAGTAGCCTCTGGGTGGCCACCTTGCTTTCGCATCCTAGCAGCCATCGCCCTACTAGTAAGAGAAGCAGACAAGCTGACTTTTGGCCAGAACCTGAGGGTGACAGCCCCACATACCATGGAGGGGATTCTCCGGCACCCTCCAGGAAAGTGGATGACAAATGCTAGACTAACCCATTACCAAGGACTCCTGCTAGATTCTCCACGAATCACCTTCTCTGACCCAGTGACCCTGAACCCTGCCACCCTCCTGCCAGACCCAGACCTGTTGGCCCCCCTCCATAAC
>NW_008341872.1:3251137-3252414 GCF_000622305.1 Nannospalax galili | reverse complement strand
CCCTTAGCTGTCTTCCGCATTCGGAACTCCCTTTATGTGCACGGATTAACTCCATTCGAGATAATGTATGGGGCCCCTCCACCCATAACTCGGCGATTACAGCTCCCCAGTGTAGAGGACCCAACCCCCAACTATTTGAGTGTGTTACAAGCTCTTGCCAAGGTACAGCAAGAAATTTGGCCCCTGATCAGAGCATATCACGAAGGTGAGAGAATTCCGAGCACGGAACATGGCATAGTCCCAGGGGACATGGTCTGGGTCAAAAGACACAAGGTGAAGACTCTTGAACCCAGATGGAAGGGACCTTATGTTGTGCTATTTACCACCCCCACTGCCCTTAAGGTTGACGGTATCGCTCCCTGGGTCCATCACACCCACGTTCAGAAGGCCTTGCCTCTCAAGGACCCAGAATCCTGTGTGAAGGAGTGGGAGGTGCAGCAAAATCCTGCTAATCCCTTAAAGCTACATCTGAGCCGGACATGAAAGGATTCCTGCTAATAAGCTCACTGTTATGGGCCCTCCAGAGGACAGTAGTGTCAGCGGGAGCTCGGAACACCAACCCCCACCGTACTCAAAATGGCATCTTCATACCCTCCAAACTCATCCAAACCATGCGTTTGGTGGGATCCTCCCTGCTGACCAGTTGGCTGCTGGTAATGAACTGTTTGTCAGCTAGTGGCAGCCTGCCTGCGAGTAGTGCAATCCTCACATGCCTGTACAGGTTACTTGGACAATCACTAACCTGGAAACTGGGAATCCCGTGTTAATATTATCTGCTGTGCACCCCCCAATACTTGGTGGCCTCCACTAAATATGGATCTCTGTACTAGTAGAAACCCTTAATCATACCACTCCCTCTCTCACTGACCCATGTTGGCTGTGCTACCCAGGATCCCCACCCTTTTATGAGGCTATTGGGATAAATAGTTCCTATACTCTTAACAACTCTCATCCCACCTATTGGGATGGGATACCATGGGGGCTTACTCTTGCCAAGATCTCAGCCTCTGGCACGTGTGTAGGCACAGTTCCAACATCCCAAAGCCAGTTATGCTCCTCATGTAATAACACCCCGTGGGAGCAGGGGAAGTGGATTATACCCACCTCGGGCTGGTGGCTCTGTTCAAAAACGGGCCTCACCCCAGCCCTATCCACCTCTGTATTTAATGCTAATAATGAATTTTGTGTGCTTGTGGCCATTCTGCCCTGTCTTTCATACCACTGTCATGAATCCCTCCTCTCCTATTGGGAGGAAAAACAGAGTCCTCTCCCGAAGC
>NW_008341872.1:3228598-3250933 GCF_000622305.1 Nannospalax galili | reverse complement strand
TACAAAACAGAAGGGGCTTGGATCTCCTATTCCTAAAAGAGGGTGGGCTATGCGCAGCTTTAAAAGAAGAATGCTGTTTCTATGTGGACAAGACGGGGCAGTCAGGGAATCCTTGACCAAGTTAAAAAAGGATCTGGAGAGGAGGCGCAAGGAGTATGAAAATAATGAAAGCTGGTTCGAGTCTTGGTTTAAGCATAGACCATGGTTTACAACCCTCCTCTCAGCCTTCGCGGGGCCACTAGTCATCTTACTGTTAATAGTCACAATTGGTCCATGCATAATAAATAGGTTGCTTAGGTTTGTTCAGGAGAAATTTGACACTGTCCAACTCTTGGTCCTTCGCCAAAAATATCAAGCCATGGATACTGCTGACGAGGATTCCTCAATCTGATCAAGAAAAAGGGGGGAAATGTGAGGGAAAAATACAGAGGGAATAAAAGATTGAAGAGAGAGAGAGAATTGCTTATAACTTCCTAGGAAGAGCCACTCAACTCTGGTACAAGGCTAGACTGAGACATAAGGCTCCCGGAGATAGATAATGGGATGTGGGCTGCCGCCCCAGGGCATGACCCGTGATAAGTCACGTAGGCATGTGAGAGATAACAGAAAGTGGTCAGAAATGCTTGTGTAAATAAGAGATTACAGAAATCAGGAAACTGACACGTACCACCCAGAGGGTGACACACATGAATTAGCCTAAATCTATAGGTTAGGTATTTTAAAGCTATTGGTTGTGTGAAAATGCACAGGCTTTGGTACAACGGCTGTGAAAATCCTATAAAAACTTTGCCTGAAGTTGCTTCAGGGTCGATTGCTCTAACCAGGCCTGCATGTCTTGGGAGGACAGTCGACTCCAGCTAGCTGGCTTAATAAAGACTTTGCTTGAATTACATCTCCGTGCTCATACATATTGTTTTCCTGGGAAGCCCATGGAGTCTCGGACCCTAACATTGGGAGGGCTTTTCCATTTCTCCACAGTGAACCAATGCAACTGTGAGGCAGAGCTGGTCTCAATATAAGAATGGTCTCAGGCTCACGGGGAGATTTCTCAGATGAAGGAACAGGGGTATATCTGCCTGAGCAGTGAAATATCTCAGCTAAACTAACCTAGCCTAAGTTACTCCATTTTGCCCAAAGCAGCCATTTCAGAAGAAGTGCCCTTTACCCTACTTATGAAAGATCCTAGAAGGGAGAAGCAACTTTGAATTCTGAGAAATGGCCTGACTGCATGCCACAGGGTATTGTAATCTAGGTCGCTTATCTAAACCTGCTTCGCTTACCTATAATCTAGGCTAGCAGTTGACTAACTGCTTATCTCACCTCTGTTAACCTGCTTCACTTACCCAAACCCTTGCCCACACAATGACTGATAGTTGATTGGTAAATTCGAAGTTTGCTATGTTCAAATTTTGCTGTGTTGAATAAACCTGATTGGCCCACTTGTTTTACTTTCTGTATTCCTATAAATAGTCTGGCCAACTGGTGTTCAAGGCTGCTTCTATTCCCAACGTAGACAGCCCAATTGGCCGTAATAAAACTTTACCTTGCTGCTTTCAATTAAGTGGTGTTGGTGATTTTTATTCGGAATCCGGCATATAACAAGCAGGAGCTTCTGAGTCCCTCAATGAGAAAACCCTAAAAAACATTCATCTACTAGAAAATTCAACATGGTCAAAACTTCTAAGTTCAGTAATGCTTTAAAAATAATCCATATTATATTAATGATAACAGTGGTTACATTTGGACAACAGTTGAATACAAATGTAGGCATGACTTAGGCTTACTGTAGAGAATTCTCAGTTTCCATACAAGTACGCCAAGCCCCTACCCTCCCAGCCCTCCTTGAGTTTGTAGTTATCAGGGGAAAGGGAAGAACTGGATGATGTCTGTTACGTTCCTGGAAGGCTCCTAAGGTAGCTGTGAAGCTCCCAACATTCTAAATTGGCAGGTCTGAACTTAGCCCCAGGAAAGTCCTTTTTATTGGGAGACCAACCAATCCTGAGCTAAAATGCCCAGCCTACATCATGGAAAGTTACAGAAACACCTAACTGCCTATAAAAGGTGTCTGACTTCCCCTGCTTGTGTTACGCCCAGATCTTTTAACCCCCAATGACCACCAAGGAGTCCAGAGTGCATGCAACAGCAAAGAGCCTTTATTCAGGCTTAAGCTCAGGCCCTCAGATTTCACCGACGCAGCGGATCCATACCGAGAGCCCTGATATAGGGTGGGGTAGGCTTTTATAGTGAAGTTTCACAGAAGCCCACATGCCAAGCATACTTTAAAATGATCGGATGGTCCTATGCCCTGAGTACGGGGAGGATTCTTATTGGTAGGGGCTGTCTTTAGGGCATTGGAATGTGCTGTTATCTATGGGGCCAGAAGTTTCTGTTTTTACCATATAAGGCTGCTATATGCCCAGGCTTGCTTGATCTATAGCTTTCCGGGATGGGGGTGGTAACTGAAGACTACAACATGGCTGGGCATGCCTGGGCTTGCCTGAAACAGCTAGTCAAAATGGAGTTAGTGCCGCCTTAAGCCAAGAAAATCACAGAAGCAGAACGAAGCAGTTAGACGAGTCAGGGTCCCACATTTGCTACTGTTCCTCTGCTCCCCCGGAGGCAGCCCAGATGTCTGTTTGCTCTGAAACTGCTGCTACCCGTGCAGTTGTCTGGTCATTGGTCTTTGCCACTCCACTTCCATGCAATGTCTGATTCCTTTCAACTCCAAGGTTCTATAATTTGCATATATGCTTTTCCTTTGGCTCTTTTATAATGGAAATAAAAAACACATCAGATGGTGGCTAACAGCTCTTGCAATGTGATGGTGATGAAACCCTTTGGATGATTGCTAAGAACTTTGGAGCAGGAAAAGCCCTGAGTTGAAAAAGTAGAATTGGGGGAGGTGAACAGGAATCTTCCCTGCCCCCTGTGGTTACCCAGGATAGAAGTCTTTGCCCAAACTACCACATTCCTGCAACCTTTGCCAGGATAGAAGTCTCTAAGATCTGCCACATTCTGTAACGTTTGTGACCATATGTTACCTGCAAACCACTTATTTACTTATCACATACGTGCTATTTGCCCTTTCCTTGCATTCCTCCCATATGAGTATAAAGGGCCCCCAAACTTGAGGGGATCATTCTGTAAAGGTGTCAGTCCCACCAGCATAAGAATAAACTCCCTCTCCTCACCTGACTTTGGCTGCTAGTCTCTCCTGATTTTTCCATTAACATTTTTATATAAGAGTATCTTAGGAAACTTACATCAAACAGAATAGGGAAGATACAAGGTGAAGATCAGACATGTTTGTAACTCAAAAGAATCAAAATTCTAAGAAGAGGTGGCACTACCAGGCCCTCAGGTCCACAACACATAACCTTCGTTATGGTACTGAAACCAGGGGAAGGACACTCAGACTCCAAATATTCTGAATTAGCCAAATTTCATTTAGCTGTCCAGTGACTGCAATCTCTGGGTCAGGATTTCGAGATTGCAGCCTCGACTCAGAGGAAAGTAAGCCTTTAAAGGCAAAAACAACACCCTGATGGATCAAGTAGTTGTACAAGATTTTATAAGAATAACATGTTTGTTCTTGCAAGTATGTAAGCAAGCAAGTTACAGAAGCCAGATAAGCATAGGCAAGTGGTTACGAAAGCTGCAAAACATTAACTGAGATATTTTTGGGTTTTATGGGAGTATTTTCTATGGCTAATCCTTCCTGGGACTGCCCTGTGGTTAAGCCTCTCCTGGAACTGCCTGTCAGGGAGTTCATTAAAATGGTGACTTACGCAAAGTGGAGGCACTCAGGCTATCGCATTTTCCCCCTGTACGCCAAAAGAAATTAAGAAACAGAAATTGGACAGAGAAATTTTCAATGTGTCCATGGCAATTTTATGATTAGTAGAAACCATGAGATAAGGGTCAGAAGGTACACAGACAGCAGTGAGTCAGATGCACCCAACCTTTCCTGGGGAAAGAGGCTGGCCCCCATGGCTTCTGTTGTCTCCCTTTCAGTAGGCAGCTTCCATTCTCTGCATGAAGGCACAAGTGTCTCTCCTTAGAATTTAGAATGTCTCCTCTGTCCTGCCAGGGTTCCAGCTCATTGTCTCTCAGCATGGGAGCATGGATCAGAGACTTGCCTGTTCTCAATCAAGATGAGGAAGACAAAGAAGAGAGCAGGAGGACAGGGAAGAGTTGATAAACACCATCCCTCAAGAATAACCAGAGGAGAAGATGCCAAAGGTCTTGGAATGGGGGTTCAAGAGGGATACTGAGACAGATAGATGGGGATACAGAGTTTGTCAGTGGAGCTTATTAATGCCATGAACAGACAGATAGACGGCAGCATGGTGGGGCTCTGAAGAAGGGAAATCAAGGCCCAGATGGCAGAAGCGGGAGCCTCTACTTACACCTCTCAAGGTGGGAATTTCACAGTAGGAACCCACAGCCAGGCTGGAGGCAGGAAAAGGGCAGGGAGCAAGTTGGATGACACCATTGTCCCTTTTGATGTAAACTCACTTCCCAGGTTAAAAAAAAAAAAAAAACACTGGGAGTTTGTTAGCTAGCAATTCACAAGCAACGTCTCAGTAGGGGTATCTGTGAGAGGGAAAGGGCTACTGCCTGGATTGTGGCTTGAGCAGCTGTCTGGTCTGGATTCTAACATTACATTCTTACTGAGTAGAGGAGGGGTGCACCCTTGTCCAGCCCTGGAGGAGCAGCTGTATCTGCCAATGAAAAAGTAGAGAGAGGACTCTGTCTCAGGATGGGGGAAACTCACGGTGGGAACCAGGGTTATTAGGCTGGACAGAAGTCTCAAGGCCTGACCGATAAAAACACAGAGCCTGGGGACCAAAACTAGAAAGGTCAAGAGTCTTGATGTATGGGATGGGGGAGGTCAGACAGACCCAGGTTTGAATCTAACTCTACTCATCTAGCTGTGAGACTAGGACATACTATCCAAACTCTAAACCTTAGATGCATCCTTTGTAAATTTGTAAGTTGACCTGTCCAGAGCCAGGAACCTAGCCTTTCCTGTACTCAACCTGGGAGTGTTGGTTAACATGGCTGCTACTCTGCCTCTTATTATCAGTAACAGAGACAGCCTCATGACATCTAGCCACCACTTCTCTTCTTTCTTAGACTGCATATTGGCAAGGCAGAGTCTGCAAGTAATAGAACTTTGACTCTGGTAGTAAAGATGTCCTAAAGAGAAATGATGATGCCCCTCCCTTTGGCTATCAGACTAGAGAAACAATGGGTCTTAAAGAATGAAAATTTCCCCTGGAATCCCACCTGAAGGAAAAGGAAAGGTGGAGTCCCTGGTGCCAACCAGAGGAGGAAGTTTATCTTCCAGGAAGATATTCCAATTCTGATAAATGAACATATGAATATTTCCTAGCTTTTGTTTCATCATTTCTACAAAATTGTAGCTATAACTCTAGCTACAGAAAAGGCAGAAAGAAAGTCTGATCTCCCTGACTTGGCCAAACTGTAAATACATCTATTTTCCTTTATCAGTTTTCTTCCTTAAGCCACCTACAGTCTGTTCTTGATTTCTTTTCTTCACCTGTTAAAGAATTACAAAAGAAGTTTGCAGTCACGGCACACAGCCAAGGTTTCTTGAAGCATAAGCAACGCTCCACACAGCAAAGAGACAGACATCCTGCATGGGGAGGGGTCCAGAGCTGGGGCACCACGTACCCCTTTGAGAGCCTGGGATTTTGTAGTCTAGATGGTAGAAGATGGGACAGGACATGGCTCCCCCTTTCCCACTTTGGATCACACAGGTTAGGATGCATGTGGCTGGTTAGTTCATCCATTTGAAAGGAGGAACCTGATTGAGTAGAACTGTGGCAGGAAATTTGAAATTTCCACCAGAAGAACCACACCCTCCCCCAAGAGGGGAAAAAAAATCTCACCAAAAGGACCAACTTTGGATAAGAACTAGGAAGTAGACCATTTTGGATACAAGTGACAGTAACTGGAATACAGCTGAATCTAGTCTGGGGCCTCGACCAGTCTGGGCCTCCTCCCTGTCTGGGTCTCCTCCCCTGTCTGGGCCTCCTCTCCTGACTATATGCCTAATTCAGACTAACTAACTCCTATTCTCCTTCATTTCAATTTTTAAATTAATTTTCTAATTTTTATTTTTATGAGTAGAAGTGTTTTGCCTGCATGTATATAATTGCACCATGCTCATGCCTGGTGGAAGCCAGAAGAAGGCATTGGATCCCCTGAGAACTAGAGTTACAAACAGTTGTGAGATGCTATGTGAGTCCAAAACCTGGGTCCTCTACAAGAACAGCAAATGCTGTTCTTAATTTCTGAACCATCTCTCCAGTCTCCCTAATTCTTTTTATGATGCGCTGGATTGGGAGGGCCGGTTCCTACCTCCAACTGTGTACTGTGATCTCAGCAGACCACCAGAGTGCCTGTCCTGACCTCCCTCTGGCATAGGGGTTTGAGAACCCAGGGGACTGCTTAAGAGTGCCTGGATCCTGCCCCACATGGTGATAAGAGTCAGGCAATTTGGGAATCTTTCGATAGACCCTCTGAAAGGGTACCCCAATTGCTTCACCCTGCATCCCTGTTCAGCATGGAAGAAGCCAGAGTGTGGTGTGTGTCCCAATTCCCTATTGGCAATTTGGTTAACCCCTTCAGAAGATGGCATGATAAGAATAGGAGGTAGGAATTGGCTAGGCAGTTAGAGTGAAAAGACCTCAAAGAAAAGTAGCCAGTTTCTTGGCTAAAAAATCAAAATGTCCTTGGGCCTCTTAGCAACATACTCTGTTCCAAAGACCAAAAATAGCAAAAGTATTTGGGAGCTCTTATCTAATCCTTAAAAGATTTTAGGGTTACCTCTTCAGAGTGGGGAATGTTAGAGTAGCAAAAAGAAGAGAGAATACATGAAGTTATCAGAAAAAAGTGATGGGGAGATATGGGAAGAGTTGGAGGGGCAGGAGTGGGCATGGATTTCATCAAAACACCTTATATGCTTATATGCCTGTAAGAAATTCTCAATAAATTATTTTTTAAAAAGATATGCTGGATTTATGAATCAAAGAGCATCCCTGTAAAACCATTCCAAAGAAAACTTCAAGGACTTAAAGAAGAGAGTTAGGTACAGGCCATGGTGCTGTGCCTGAGCAAGAAACTCCATGATCTTCAAAGTGGCCACTGTCAGCCCTGTCCCTAGGACATTTTTGTTTATGAGAAACAGGATAGCTGGAAATAGAAAGGATTGGGCAAGTCTTCTGTTCTGAAGACTTTGGTGGAATTTGCATAACTGTTAAAAAGAATGTCCTACCAAAACCTCTGTTCTAAAAACAAAACTAAACAATTGAAGACTGAGTCAAGAGGAAGCAGGCCTTGTGAAGAGGGGTTAGCATGACAAGGTTTGGGTAGGGATTGATAAATGCTGAAATTAGCTCTGCCTGTGATACAGGACTACAGGGGTCTCTGAGAGTGAAGGAACCTTCCTCAGCTTTCTTGTACCTGAGAGGCTGGGGTACCAGAAACTTAATGGCCACCAAAACCTCCTCAAATCAGAGACTTTCGAGTTCTTGTGTTACAGTGCCAAGACCCCTGTGAAGGACCATTCAGACTCTAGAAATTCTGAATTAGCTGGATTTATTTAGCTGGCCAAAAATTGCATTCTCTGAGCCGATTTAGAGAATGCAGCACTTGCTCAGAGGAAAGTAAAGCTTTTAAAAGCAAAATCCATATCCTGACCAGTTGGTACGAGATTTACTCAAAAACAAGCAATTTACATGTTTGTTCCTATGGGTGAGCAAGCAAGCAGCTGTAGAAGCCAGATAAGCAAGTAGTCACAAAAGCCAGATAAGTCTCGACAGGAGCCTCCCAGGATTATATGGGTGTGTTCCTCTGGGGTCAGCTCTTCCTGGGACTGCTGGCCCTGGGCCATGGTAGGGTCTAGGACAGATCCCAAGATGGCGATTTTACACACAATGGAGGAGCTCAGGCTTTCACATATGTCTTGTGAATTTGAAGAATGAAATTCACTGACCACAGCAAATTTTAGAAGTATTTTATTATAAGGAAGTTAGGACAGAGAAAGAAGGCAGAGTTCCTGTATAGCAGGAGGTGTCCATGGAAGTGGGATACCATTGAACCTCAGTGCCCTGGAGTGGATGGAAGAGGGCTGGGGGAAACGAACCGGTCAGCCCAGTTCTCAATCTAAGTGTCCAGGTCCCTCAAGTTCCTGTCTCACCCTCAGCCTATCTTCCAGGAGCAGAAAAAAGAGATAAAGAAAAAAACCCTGACCCCCTTCTGGTATACCCAGCCTCTTGCTATGGCAGAACCAGAGCCATCTTTGGCTTAGGTATTTCTGGCATCTCTAGCTTCAAACAAGGACATGTGTCCTGGAAGGTCCAATGATGCTTGAAGCTCTTAGCCAAGAAAGAAACTGGTCTCTTTTTCTTTGGGGTCTTTTTACCCTGAACTGCCTAAGCAATTTCTACATCCTGTTCTCATCACTTAGACCCTGGCAGAGTCACAATTCTGACTCCCTTACTCTCTTCCATCCCTGTCCCTGGAAGTTGCCAATGATATACACATTAACCCTGTTGCCTGTGCCATTTCCTACACAAACTCTCAGAGACAGGGAAGGTGGCTTCCCAGAATCTACCAGCAAGTTCCTAAACTACTGCTTCTTGAATTCTGGTGCCCAAACTGGGATCAGTAATATTAATATCTCCTTTGAACTTGCCAGAAATGCAGTGTCTTAGCCCATTCTATATCCACTGACTCAGAAAGTCCAGGAATGGGCCCAGCAGTCTGGGTTTTACCAAGTTTTCCAGGGGACTCTGACAAATACTCAGGTCTGAGACCCACTTGCTGAAATCAATGTCTAATTGCAGGAAAGTATGCAATAAAAGCAGTCTATGATTTTCTAACAGACAGCACAAAAGAATTATTAAAACCAATTTAAAATGCATCAGTCTTTTGAATTCTGTGGTATCTGATGTGTTTAGAGACAGTTGAGGGTATGAGACAAATAATGGAAATCTACACACCTGCAATTAAAGTTTTTTCGTTGTAATCATAGCATCTTTTTATATCTACCCAGAAGGATGTAGTAAGAAATGATTTATGATGCTACTGCAGCACATTCTGTTCTGTAGAGAGTGGTGCACACGGGAGAGCCAGGCAGCAGGTGCAGGAGACTGCAAAGGAGATCTAAGGACTAGAAAAATAGCATGTCTACACAAGCATTCTTTGTGCAAACTTGGAGGGAGGAGGGCAAGCGTGTTTTGGTTCATTTCTCAGAGTTTCAGAAAACTCTGGAAAGAAAAGAAGTACTCACAAAGATGAAAGACCACATCAACTAGAGAAAGGAACATTTGAAGGCGTGGCAAGGAGACGTGAAAAAAACTTGAAAACTAGTATCTGGAAAGGGAACACAAGAGAAGTTCAAGAACTCCTATGCACCCAAGGGGCCTTTGCTGGCCCCCTCTTGCTCTGATCTGTTTTATATATCTTCATTTCTGCCAGGATATTTATGACAGTGCTTAGGTTCTTCTGGATGTGGGAAGGTATAATATTGCTATGTTTTCCAGGAGGTGGAGAGCTGGAAATATTTGGAATAACACAAATGTTTACCTATGGTGATTGGAGGTGAGGGCAATAGCCTTATGAACAGTCTATAGTGTATTAGGCAGATCAGGCTCCCACAGCAAGCTACTCCTTTTGGCATCAGACTATTGAAAGAGTTATCCCTGAAAAATTGGAATTTCCCCAATATTGGAGAAAGAAACCTCATAATAGAGAAGGAGAAAGAAAAAGCAGAAGCCTGGAAACAGCCAGAGGAAAAACTTGCCTTCAGGAAGCGATTTCATAGTCTGACAGCTGGTGAGACCACCTCACAGGAGACAGAAACAAATGACGGGTCAATGATGGACAGAACCATACTTTGACCAGGACTGCTTAGTTATGCATACCTCTTACCCTCTATTTAAAGCTAAACCTCACATCTGGACCCCAAAGATGGACTTAGGGGGTCACTGAACCTCTTTATTTGTTCCTCTTCCCAATGCGTCCACACTGAATAAATCTCCTTTCTTTGCTTTTCAATATTGTCCTATTGAGGACAGGTGACTGAGTCTAGCTTGTTAGGGAAGTTCCTGCTCAGGCTCTGACCATACCAACTTCAAAAACAATATGACATTCTTTTTAAAATGATATATATATATATAAAATATCTCCCCATTTAAAAAAGTTATTGTATTACATTTGTGTGTGTGTGTGTGTGTGTGTGTGCGCATGTGGCATGGCACACATGTGAAAGTCAGAAGGCAACTTGAGGAAGTTGGTCTCTTCTTTCACCATGAGGGTCTTGGGACTTGAACTCAGGTCATCAAGCTTGGCAGCAAGCGCCTTTACCTGTTGAGCTATCTCACCAACCCTGAAATGCTTTAATGAATTGTGAGCAGAAGCAGTATGTGTCACTACTGATTGGGAACATTAAAACATAATAATTATTTACTTTGATCATAGGAATAAGCAATGATCCATAAAAGTTGGCTCCATTCACTTACCTCATAAAATGACATTAAGAAATCATATAGTGGGGCTGGAATGATGGCTCAGTGGTTAAGAGCACTTTGCTCTTGCAGTGGACCCAGGTTTGGTTCCCAACACCCACATGGTAGCTAACTCCAGTTCCAGGGGATCTGACACCCTCTTCTGGCCTCTGTGGGCACTGTACACACATGGGTGCAGTTACATACAAACAGGCAAAAAAACTTGATACACATAAAATTGAAAAATAAAGTATTTTGGGGAGGTTGAGAGATGTTTCAGCAGTTAAGAGCATGGGCTGCTTTTTCAGAGAACCAGGTTCAGTTCCCAGCACACATATGGAAGCTAACAACTGTCCATAACTCCAGTTTCAGGGATCTGACAACCTCTTCTGACTTCCACAGGCATTGCATGACATGGGTGCACTTACATACATGCACGCAAAACATTCATACACATAAATTTAAAAAATAAAATATTTTTTAAAATAAAGTATTTTTAAAAATAAAGTATTTTTAAAAATAAAAATTTTAAGTATCTTACTAATAACCCAATGCACAGTACCTTCATGGTGATAAGGATGCAAAGCTTCTGGCTTCTGGCAGAAGGCAGAAAGAGGTTGGTTACTAATATTGGTCCAAAGAAAGGACAACTGAGCTAAGCTTCTATAGTGGCTAGGTGCAGATAAAGGATGATAAAACAACAGTGCTTTGCACTAGTAGCTCCCTGCAAACATCACATAATCCATTCCATAGCCTTCATTTGACATGAAAGAGATTGAGCCAGTTTGGTTAACTGTGCTGGAACTAGACCCCATTCCTTCTGATGCTTAAACCAGAGCTCTTTACACTGTGCCATACTTCTTAGTTTTTTAATTGTTTGCTTGTTTTTTGTTTTGGGGGGCTTTTGGGGGGGTCTTTTTGAGACAGGATCTCAGTGTAGCCCCAGCTGGCCTGGATTCACTATGGAGACCAGGCTGGCCTTGAACTCACAGAGATCGCCTGCCTCTGCCTCCCAAGTGCTGGGACCAAAGATGTGTGCCACCACACCCAGTCATACGTCTTAGTTTTGTTTTACTTTTTAAATACATATATAGGGGTAGGGGACATGTGCACATGAGGATAGGTGCCCACAGAGACCAGAACAGGGTGTTAAATTTTCTGAAGCTGGAGTTACAGGCAGTTGTGAGCCACCCAACAGTGGGTACTAGAAACTGAACTTCGGTCTTCTCCAAGAGCAGTACAACTTCTTAATGGCTGAGACATCTCTCTAGCGCCTACTTGTCAGTCTTTGAAGGTTCAAAAGATGGCTGGTGTGATAGCTCAGTAGATAAAGGAGCTTACGTCCAGGCTGATGAACTGAGTTTGAGCCCCAGGACCCACATGATGGAAGGAGAGAAATGACTCCTAGCAATTCTCTTCTGACCTCCACATGTGTGCCACCTTCACAAGCATGAGGACTGAGTTCGGATTCCTAGGACCCACACAAAATCTGGGCATGGTGATGTACCTCTAACCCCAGGGCTGGAAAGCAAAGATAGGTGAATTCCAGTAGCTCACAGCTCACAGATCATCCGGTATAGCCAAAACAGCAAACTCCAGGTTCAGTTGAGAGACCCTGTCTCAAAAATAAGGTGAACCTTCAATCCCAGAGTGTAAGGGGCAGAGGCAGATGGATCTCTGTTAGAGGCCAGCATGATCTCTACATAGCAAGTTCCAACCCAGCCAGGGTTATGTAGTGTGACCCTGTCTCAAAAAGCAAAAAACAAAAGTTTATCACTTGGAGCTGGAGAGTTGGCTCGGAAGTTAAGAGCCCTGGCTGCTCTTTCAGAGGACCTGGGTTCGGTTCCCAGCACCCATATGGCAACAAACAACCATCTGTAACTCCAGTTCCAGGGGATCTAATGCCATCTTCTGGCCTCCCTGGGCATTGCACACACATGTGCACTTACAGACACGCAGGCAGAACACTCAGACGCATAAAGTAAAAATAAATATAGAAAATAAAAAGGTGGAGAAGAGAGTAAGACACCCTGACATTAACCTCAGGTCTCCACATGCTCATGCGCAGGTGAGCACACCTGTACATACATTTGCATTATTGCATGCATATAACACGCAGAAAAGAGCTAAAAGACAACATTGGGGCTGGAGAGATGGTTCAGTGGGTAAGAGCACATACTGCTCTTGCAAAACACCTAAGTTCAGTTCCATCAGGTAGGACTCTACCACCTATAACTCCAGCTTCAGGGGGATCCAAATCCTTTGACTTCTGTGGATACCTGCACTTACGTGCACATATACACACTGATACATGTACTTTTTAAATTTTTAAATCTTTTTTTAAGTTTAAAAGATGGGATTTAATCTTAGCTAAAATACTTCTTTCTCCTAAAATCTGACCACAATTATGTTATATAAAAAAATTAAAATATTTTTTCACTATCATTTGTTTACGAATACAATGTTCATAGAATCCAATTCACCTTGTGTACTACAAGCTCTTTTCAGGCCAGGTACACAGGAACTTTTGAGATGTTCTTCAAGACCAGGAGTTCATTGCAGGGCTTTGAGTTCATCCATGTTTTTCCTCTCCTCAGGAACCAATGGCACTGTTCCAGCCCATCTCACTCTTATCCTTTTTTGTGTCTCTGCAATTCATCTCTCAAGCCACTCTTTTGCCTGGAATAGCTGCTTCCTGCCTCACACCTTTCTGATTCTTCTGAGCCCCCACAAATCCAGCTTTTCTTGATTTGCTCCCTGACTTACAGATCCGCCCATGGGGTTACTACATTCCAAGGAACTCAACCAACAGTTGTCTGCGTGTAGTTATGTGACCTAAGTTGTCAGGGTGATTGTGTCATCTCCCTATTAGATGATTTCCTTATCGGTACTTGTATTTCTCCTCACATTGTAAGCATGCTCTGTCATACACCCAGTGGAAAGAATGTCAAGCAGGAGAAAATAGACTGTGGGCTCTCTAAGCCATCTTCCTGTTATCTAGGCCATGGCACGTGGGCAGCTACCTTCCTCTGTGGTATGAAGGGTTGGCTTTGGTTTGCCTTAACACACTCTTGATTAGCACTAAGGTCATAAACAGAGTTTCCCAAATCAATCACTCCAGGAAGGTCGTGGCATAAACATATTAACATTTTTTTTTTCTTTAAATTTTCTCTGCGACATGAAATTCTTAAGCCTCCTGCCAGGAAAAAAAAAAAAAAATCCTTTAGAATCCTGTATTTCTCTCTGTAATGAGTATACTATCTTCTTAACCAGGGAATAATAGTTTATGATTTCAAGCTTTATTCTAATATCTTTTGACTAGAAAATTGAAGCAGTCCCAATTTGCAAATTAGTTGCCAACTCAGTTTATAGATGACCTGGGATAACGTTAATTTATTCTTGAAAAGGTGAACATCCTGCCTTCAGTGGAGATAAGAAAACTGGCTGCCTGTGAAAGGGCCATTTCCACTTTATGTCTATTCAAACATGATGCTAGAGGCTCTTCTTACATAGCCCCAGTCACATAGCCAGAGACCCCATGCATGGCCTGTGAGCACGCAGGCAAAAATTTAGCACAGCAAAGACAGAATGTCCTGGAATGATGCTAAATTGCCTATAAATTTCTGAGTAACTGTGGTACTTATCTCTGGCAGACTGAATTCCTGTAACACAGTGACTGATGGAAAACAAAATACCATGCCAAATTCACCAGACTCGTGTAACTGAGCTTTAAACACAGTTTTCTTGACTACCATGACATACCAAAAAATGAATTACTTTGGAAAATTGCAAAATCTAACCCAGAAAGTACTGGATACCTCCATTTCATTATATATATATATATATATTGTCTTTGTGAGACAGGGTGTCCCCTGTAACCCCAGCTGTCCTGGAACTCACTATGTAGATCAGGCTGGCCTCGAACTCACAAAGATCCGCCTGCCTCTGCCTCCCAAGTGCTGGGACTAAAGGCGTGCGCCACCACACCCGGACCATTATGTGTCAGAATGGGCCTATCAAATCTTTGCAAGAAAAGTATATTTTTCTGAAATCCATATAACTTAAATTACTTTTAGTTTCAAACATGAATGTGTGGTGAATTTTAAAAGAATTTTTACCTGTCCACAGCTAAGTGGGGCAGAAAATTGTGTAAGGGTTCTATCACTCAGCTCATACTTATAATTCCCCTATATAAAGACTAGTGGAGCACAGAGACGTCTCCAATTGTGTACATGTCCTCACAGCCAGTACTGACATCACTAAACAACTTGAACACAGGAAACTTGATACTTCCATCTTCTAAATATTTATTATTTTCTTTTATTTTATGCATATGAATGCATTGCCTGCACATAAATGTACCCATGTCATGCAAATGCCCACGGAAGTCAGAAGAGGGTGTCGGATCCCCTGGAACTGTAGTTAAGGATAATTGTTAGCTGCCATATGGGTGCTGGAAACTGAGCTCAGGTCCTCTGCAAGAGCTGCCAGCGCTTAACTGCTGAGCCATCTCTCTAGCCCCAACTTCCATCTAATAGAAGCTACACTTCTCTTCAACCCAGCTGCTACTACTGAGGGCCAGGCTCTTGAACTTCTCTTGGACCATGAGTCAGGCAAGCTCATGAAGACCTGAAGCCTAGGCAGGCTTGGTGATGAGCACAAGTGATAGAAATTGCTTAGGCAGTTTAGGGTAGCAAGACCCCAAGAGAAAGTGTCCGGTTTCTTTCTTGGCTAAGAGCTGTAATTGTCCTTAGACCTGCCAGTACACCTGTCCTTGTCTGAGACCAGAGATGCCAGACATACCCAAGTCAAAGATGTTTCTGGTTCTACCATAACCAGAGGCTGAGGGTGCCAGGAAGAGGGGGGTCAGTTTTTTTCCTTATCTCTTTTCCTTTTAGGAGTACCCCACTTCTGGAAACCATACCAAAGACATCACCAGAACCTCCAGTGACCTAAACACCTGGAACGGGAGCTGGACTGACCAGCTCATCTCCTCATCTCTTCCTCCCTCCATTAAAGCCTTATTAACTCCAGGATAAAGAGGCTCAATGGTATCCCACTCCCTGGGGCTCCTTCTGCTACTCAGGAGCTCTGCCTTCCTTCTCTCTCCTAAGCTCCCTATAATAAAATACTTCTACAACTCACCTCTGTGTTCTGTGAATTATGTTCTTTGAATTTCTGAGACAAGAACCCAAAAGTTTCTGGGTTGAGGTGGCTTTGGTGGCCATTGAGTAGAAACTTAGCCTCTCAAGCTAAGCACCACAGAGTCTAGTAAGGTTCCATTGCTCCTAATGGCACCATTTTCCCATATCATTGTTACCAGGCACTTAGGCACATAAACCCTCCACTTCCGTTTCCCTGTATTTCAAAAGAAATTAGCAACAGGAATTGGTAAAGGAAAATGGATTTACCTAGAGTTTAGCCGGAACTGGGGAAGGTTCTTAGTTTCTACCTATGATTTCATAGAAAAGGTGAAACAGAAGTTGGGAAATAAGCAGGTTGATTTATGTGTAAGAAATGCCAGAATTAGGAAATGGCTTTTTGGGAGGCTAGCTCCTCCTCCACTGTGCTAGGGCTTCAGTCCTCCCCTCCCCCCAGCACTGGATTCCCCGGATATTTTAATTACTTCCCATCTGTTGTTTTAGGGTTCCCCTTACACTGATGTGAAGAGAAATGCTTCACATTCTTCCACATCCCTGTGAAGCCCAATAAAATGTGCTTTTCATTAACTGGGGAAAGTCAAAGTCATTCTCCAAAAACTATCTTTTGATTGAGAACTAAATATTGTCACCATTAGAATTCTTCTCTTGAAATAAAATTATTCCAACTCCCCTCAATTCATCTTTGCTGCCATAACAGAAACCTTTCAAATCCACTTCGATCTCCTGTCCTAGAAGGAAAGAAGATACTTTAAAAAGAGATACTTGTGGGGCTGGAGAGATGGCTCAGTGGTTAAGAGCACTGACTGCTCTTGCAGAGGACCCGGGTTCGAGTCCCAGCACCCACATGGCATGAGTTAAGAGCACTGATTGCTCTTACAGAGGACCCGGGTTCGATTCCCAGCACCCACATGGCATCTAGGAGCTGTCCTTAACTCCAGTTCCAGGGGAATCTGAAGTCCCCTTCTGACTGACTGATTGCTCTTACAGAGGACCCGGGTTCGATTCCCAGCACCCACATGGCATCTAGGAGCTGTCCTTAACTCCAGTTCCAGGGGAATCTGAAGTCCCCTTCTGACTGCTGTGGCATTGCATGACACTGGTGCACTCACATACATGTAGGCAATACACTCGTCACGAGGCCTGGCAGCATTACAGAGGCAGGTGCAGACAGTTCTCTGTGAGTTCAAGGCCAGCCTGGTCTACTTAGTGAGTTCCAGGGCAGCTGGACCTACAGGGAGACCCTGTCTCAAAAAGACCCCCCACCCCCCCAAAAAAAGAGATCGTTGTGCCCTTCCTTTGGTTCTCAGACTATTGAAATAATGGTCTCCAAAGAATTAAAATTTCCCCAGGAATCTCATGCTGGGAGGAGGGAAAAGCTGAAGTCCTGGTATAGCCAGGAGAGGAACTTGCTTCCCAAGAACAGATTTCACAAAGTTCTGACAACTTGTAAGAGCACCTTGTTGGACAGACCAGAGCAGAGACAATGCTGTATCAGAGATGGGCTGCAGGACACCTGAAGACCACTCCTTAGTCATCTCTTGTCAGCACCATGAAGACTGACACGTCACTGGGAAGTCACTGGACCTCTTTAGTTGTTCCTTTTCCCCATATGGCCACACTGAATAACTCTCTCTGCTTTTCATTATTACTTGTGTCTGTTATTGGTGTACTGGGGATGGTATGGCTCAGTCTAGTTTATTAGGGCTGTCAGGGCTCAAGCTTTTACCATAACAACTCTGGTAACATCAACTATGGAACAGACAAGATAGTCCCTTTCATGAACTTGACCTCATTCCCTGTTTTTAAGATGATGTAAACTTGAGCAAGTTATTTAACCTCACTTTGGCCTCAGTGTCCTCCTCTAAATTGTGGACATTTACAAGACCATTCTGTGAGAAAAAAAAAAACAAAAAAAAAACCTAGTACCATCTCTAAAGCAGTGCTCCCCAAAATATCACTTGCCCTTTCTTCAAATAAAATGTTGCGGCAAAATGTGAATTCTATAACTATGCTGTCAGATTCAGCAATTGCCAGCCACAAATGGTTATGTACATTTACGTCAATGTAAATTAAGTTAAAATTTCAGTTCTTCAACTGAATCGGACATGTCTGAAGCATAGTTGAAACTCTGTGTACCTAGTGCAAATACAGAGCGTTTTCATCTGTGCTCTACTGGACAGTATCAGGGCCCTGGTCACGTGGATTCTTAAGTGCAAACATCAAATTCAGCCTTGTTAGTTTCTTCCTAAACTGTGTCACATAAACTATTTCCTTAGCAACAGAAGAAAATGTGACTATCCTGTTTCCTGTGGCATATCTTCTAGAAAGAGTCTTGTCTCCTCCAGTTCTATATCTACAAAGAATTTGGTCTCATGGGATTCGCCAGGAAAGGCTCAGTTCTTAACCTCATGGATTCAGAAAACTCTGGCTAGGTGCTCCACAGCAGACTTGGACTTCCACCACAGAGTGTGGCAGAGTGTGGGCATTGGTGCTGGAAGCTCTGAGCTCTGGCTCCTAAGCCTGGAGCATCCCTAGGGTTTCACTACAGCCACAGGGAACCTCAGGTGAGTCAGGACGCCATGAAATCCCCCATGAACCCAAAGCACCTACACAGCAGACACCAGAGACCACATCTTGTAGGAAAGCAATTGGCTCTATCAAGTAGGGGCCCTGCTTTTCTGTAACCCACCAAGTCCTTCCTACGGGGCTTTAGGGAAAGATGGGGCTAGGAACACTGTAAAGGGGATGTGCAAGTTCACAGGATTTAACCTTAACAAAAGTCAAGGCCACTTAGAACATGTGAGATGAAGTCCCAAGGAATCAGTTGAGCTGCATTTTCTCCACAAGTGTCCCCAGTCCCTGGTTTGAAATTAGCATCACCCCCACCTGAGCTTCTGCTAATCAGCATTCTATAGTCAATGGTGGGTTTTCCCTATTCTTCTGCCAACCCACCTTTGCCAGGGGAAAGAAACAAAAAAAATGAATGTCCGTATGTCTATTCATTGCTAATAGCTCCTATAAAAGATTACATTGGAGGCTGGAGAGATGACTCAGTGGTTAAGAGCACTGGCTGGTCTTGCAAAGTACCTGGGTTTGTTTCCCAGCACCCACACAGAGGCTAACAACCATCCTTAACTCCAGTTCCAGAGGACCCAAAGCTGTCTTCTGATCTTGGCCATTGCACAGGACAGATGCACTTACAATGCATGCAGGCAAAATACTTATATACATAAAATAAAAATAAAATTTGAAAACATTAAAAATCAAAAAGATTAAGTTAAAGAGGCTAAAAGAAATAGCTAACATTTTACTGAACGGTCCAGCAGTTGTTAGCCCCTGTATCATTTAGACACTTCATCATTTATGAAAATAAATCCTCAGGTGGCTGCATTCATTTTCAAGATTTTGTGTAGGGCCAGTGAGATGCCTTAACAAGTAAAGGCACCCACCACCAAATCTGATGCTCTGAGTTTGATCCTCAGGAATCACATGGTAGAAGGAGAAAATCAAATCCTTAAAGTTGTCCTCTGACCTGCATGTCTATGCCATGGCACACGTGCACAAACACACAACTTTTGTTAAGTCTCTACTTCTGGGGCTGGAGAGATGGCTCAAGGGTTAAGAACACTGACTGTTTTTGTAAGAGACCTGGGTTTGAATCCCAGCACCCACATGGCAACTAACAACTGTTCATAACTCCAGTTCCAGGGGATCTGTCAGCCTCTTCTGTCCTCCACCGGCATTGCACAACACGGGTGCTCTTATCTACATGCAAGTAATACATGCATAAACATAAAATAAAAATAATAAATATTTTTTTAAACTTCTACTTTTTTTGCTTTTATCTTCTTCCTTTTTTTTATTTATTTTAAATTTTTTAGAAGAAGCATTTCATTACAGCTTTAACATATACAATAACAGTTTCCAGAGCAAAGATACATCTCTTTGAAAAGTGTCTATAAAATTTTTAGGTTCACTGTTGAATTAATCATGCACTGAGTGGAGGGCAGTGACTAAGGGGGAGTTCTGTGGCACCATCTAGGCCAGAACAGGACCTAGAACAGTGAGTGTAGCCCCTGCCCTGTGAGGAGAGGCAGCCACATCACCAGGGGACCAGAAGAGGGCAAGGGCAAGATCTTGGTGCATGAGTCTCTAATCTGATTGTATCTGATTATTACTAGTCATGGTCGGTTGCACTTGGATCCTTGGTGCCTGTGTATGGATATAAAGTCATTGGGTAGATTTCAGTGGTAATGTTTATCATCTCTACTAGTTAACATGACGTAAATTTTTATGCTTCCTCCTCAAATATAACTCGTTATTTTGGTTTTCTGTGTGTATATCACACAGAACATCCCAAACCATCTTATTCAACTATATACCCACTTCCCAGATGACACCCTCCCATAGACTTCTCCCACCCCACTACAGCCCTTATATTCTGATATCCCTGCTACTGTCTGCTGTGTTGTCGGCACCCCTAGCCATTCCCCACTATTATCCATCCAGTGAATCTAGTCAGCCTATCTAGAGGTCTTTATTTTAGGAAGGTCAACTGTTCCTCATCTAGCAGCAATCAGTTGTCACTATTCCTTTAGATAAGATTGGGGTCTGCTGTTCATTTTCCCAGTTCTACCTGGGAGTCCCTTGGGCCACCCTGGCCAACAACTCAAAAGAAGGTATCTGCTATCTGGCATTGTTTCTTGTTGTGGAGCATTTAGCTATACATATGGACTCTTAAAAAATTATATTGGCCACTTTAATCTTTCGTTATACTTTCCTTTTGGGTGTTTAAGGCCATACAGTTGGACCAGATAAACCAATTTATTTTTATTCTTAGGTCTATCTGAGGATCAGTTCCTCAGGGGTCACATGGGGTTGGGAGGAGCCCCTGGTTCCTTTCTTTTACCAGTTCCACCAATGTAAAGATAAGTCAAAGGTACTGCTCAACCATGGTTGGCTTTGCTTGGAAGCATGGAGGAAATGTTTCCTCTGTGTTGACCCTTTTTGTAGACTGGCCACTGGTACAAGTCCATCTCGTGGGATCTCCATGGCCTCCTTGATCAAGAGGACAGGTGACTCATAGAGATGCTCATAGTCCCCTGGAACTAGTCAACCTAGGAGGGCAAGGAGAAAAAACTGTCCTTTATGTCTCTGACCAAAAAAATATAGGCCTCAAACACCCAAGAAGGTTAGTTCCATCAGTCTGGTACTTTTAATTACTGTGTGCCACATAGATAAATCTTGGGGAAAGACCAACTGTTTTCAGATAAACCTTACCTAGACATGTATTTCTTGATCTGGTATGTATAATTTGTCAGTAGGTTATTGGACTAATATGGTTCCCTCTGGTTTTTAAAACTAGCTAGGCATTATTTATCTCTCGCATTGTCTAACCCTTCCAACATGGTTTCCCCAATTAAGGTGCCCCCATTTTCCCCCTTTCTCCCGTAATAATACCCTTCTCCTTATGGTCCCCCCTCTCTTGAGCTCCTTCTTTCCCTTTATCCCCAAGGTTCCTTGTATAACCCTCCCTCCATCCTCCCATTTAAATAACCCCATTTTTATCCATATCTCCCTTAGTAACACCTGTTTCCTACTGTTCTTCTGTCAGGTTCTTTGTTTTCCTTTACCTCCATGATTCCTTTTTACTATCCTGGTTCCTGCAGTTATGTCTGGATACATACTCACTTATCAGGACTTGGTTTTAGGATCCACATATGAGGGAGAACATACATCAATTCTTTTTTTTTCTGAGTCTGTGTTACTTCACTTAGTATAACAGTTTCTAGTTCCATCCATTTACCTGCAAATTTTATGATTTCATCTTTCTTTACTGCTGAGTAAAACTCCATAGTATAAATGAACCACATTTTCATTATCCACTCATCAATTGAGGGACACTTAGGTTGCTTCCATCTATTAGCTATTGTGAAAAGAGCAGCAACAAACATGGATGTACAAGTGTGTCTGCAATAGGATGAGTTCTTTGGGTATATGCCAAGGATTGGTATAACTGGGTCAAATGGTAGGTTCATTTGTAGTTTTTTAAGAGTTCTCCACACTGTTTTCCATAGGTGGTATACAAGTTTGCAGTCCCAACAGCAATGGATGAGCATTCCCCTTTCCCCACATCCTCTCCAACATTTGGTATCATTTGTTCTCTTGATCTTAGCCAGTCTGACTGGGGTAAGATGAAATCTTAAAGTGGGTTTAGTTTGCTTTTCCCTAATTATTAGTGGTGTTGAACATCTTTTAAGATGCTTCTTAGCCATCTTTACTTCTTCTTTTGAGAACTCTGTTCAGATCCTTAACCCATCTTTTAATTGGGTTACTTCCTCTCTGTTTTTTGAATTTTTTGAGTTCGTTATATATTCTGGATGTTAAACCTCTGTCAGATGTGTCACTGGTGAAGACTGTCTCCCATTCTGTGGGTTTTCTCTTCGCTTCCCTGGTTGCCTCCTTTGATGTATACAAGCTTTTTAGTTTAATGAGGTCCCATTTGTTAATTCTTGACTTTGTTTCCTGAGCAATTGATGTCTGGGTTAGAAAATCCTTTCCTACACCTATATCTTGTAGGTTTTTGTCAAAGCTTTCTTCTAACAGTTTCAGAGTTTCAGGCTTTCAAAAGC
>NW_008341872.1:3227329-3228553 GCF_000622305.1 Nannospalax galili | reverse complement strand
GTGCAAGGTGAAAGATAAGGGTCTAGTTTCATACTCTACAGGGAGATGCAGTTTTGCCAGCACCATTTGCTAGAGATGCTGTCTTTCCTTCAGTGAATGTTTTTGGCCCCTTTGTCAAATTTCAGGTGGCTGAAATTGCATGTACTCATATTTGGGTCTTCAATTTTGTGCCATTGATCTATGGGTCTATTTTTGTGCCAGTACCATGTTGTTTTTATGACTATAGTTCTGTAACACAGCTTAAAATCAGGTATAATAACCCCCCAGGCATTGCTCTTGGTGCTCAGGGTTGTTTTGGGTATCCAAGGTCTTTTGTGCTTTCATATGAATCTTAGGATTTTCTTTTTCCAATTCTGCGAAAAATGTCGTGGGATTTGATTGGCATTGCATGGAATATATAAATAGCTTTTGGTGGGATGGTCGTTTTCACAATATTAATTCTTCCAATCCATGAGTATGTGAGGTCCTTCCACCTTCTGATGTCTTCCTCATTCTCTTTCTTTAAAGATTTAAAATTTTCATTGTATAAGTCTGTAATGTCTTTGGTCAGATTTATTCCGAGATTTTGTTTGTTTGTTTTTTGGTTTTGGGGTTTTTTTTGCAGCAAATGTGAAGGGGAGTGTTTCCGTGTACTCTTTCTCTGACTGACTGTTTGTTATTGGTATATAGAAAGGCTACAGACTTTTGTAGATTAATTTTGTAATCTGGCACTTTACTGAACATGTTAATAATTTCCAGGAGTTTTCTGGTGTAATTTTTGGCATCTCTTAGATATAATATATCATCTGCAAAAAGAGATTTGATCTCTTCATTTCCTATTATTACTCCTTTAATTTCCTGCTCTTATTGCTCTTGCAAGAGTTTCAAGCACTATGTTAAAGAGAAGTGGAGATAGTGGACAGCCTTGTCTAGTTCCTGGTTTCAATGGGAATGCTTCCAGATTTCTCCATTTAGAATGATGTTCATTGTAGGTTTGTTATATATGGCTTTAATGATGTTGAGGTATGTTCCCTCCAGTCCAATTCCCTCTAGGATTGTGAACATAAATGCATGTTGAATTTTGTCAAAGGCCTTCTCTGCATCTATTGAGATGACCATGTGGTTCTTGTCTTGATCCCATTTATATGATTTATGACATTTATTGACTTACATATATTGAACCATCCCTGCATCTCTGGGATAAAGCCGACTTGATCATGGTGGATGATCTTTGTAATGTACATT
>NW_008341872.1:3224580-3225673 GCF_000622305.1 Nannospalax galili | reverse complement strand
GTCTGACCTCCATGTCAGCTTAAACAGGTATAGAACATGAGTTTTTCCTTCTCTCCTCCATTCTTTCCTCAGGGCAGCTGCTTGAGATTTACAGCTTACCTGCCCTGAGAGTTTCCTTTTAATTCTCATAGAATTGTCCTTAAAACGTCGACTTGACTTCATTCTTAAATACTTTTACTAATGAAACTAAGACCCAAAAAGGGTACCCCAATTTCTCCTGTATCATCTGGCAACCACGAAGGGATATCCAAATTCCAGGAACACTAGGGTGGCAATGCTGGGAAGTAAGGAGACTTTTAAGAGGAAGACCCTAGTGGAATGTCCTTAGGCCAAATGGGGACATGCCCACAGAAAGGAAAGTGGGACTTTAGTTTCCTCACCATCTTTTGCTATTTATTTACTTATTTATTTATTTATTTATTTATTTATTTATTTATTTATTTATTTTTGGTCTTTTTTGAGACAGGGTCTCCCTGTAGCCCTAGATGTCCTGGAACTCACAGAAATCCACCTGCCTCTGTGTCGGGAGCCGCTAATCATTCAGCTGTGTCAGGCTTGTTTACTGAGTGTGTGTTATGCACACCAGTATCTAATCTGCCTTATTAGGAGGAATATGTTTATATGGAGAGCCTCACAACACCTGCAATAGTGGAAGCCTTTGATCTGACCGCTCCCTGACCCTCAGATACAGGTGGGGAAGAACAGCAGTTGTAACTAATTGAGTTCTTCTGTATAAAAAGGCAGAACTGAAATAAATCGAGGCTGTGGTATTCACTGTGAGTCCTCCCAAGCATCTTTTCTGTCTCCTTTCCTTTCTTTCAAGCCTCACTCCCCCTTTCAGGTACTGTCTGTTTTGGCCGGCTGGCACCGGCAAAGCACTATGTTAAAGCGAAGTGGAGATAGTGGACAGCCCTGTCTGGTTCTTGATTTCAATGGGAATGCTTCCAGTTTGTTTCCATTTAGATTGATGTTGGCTGTGAGTTAGTTTTATGTATTTTTAATTATGATGAGGTATGCTCCCTTCAGTTCAATTCCCTTTAGGACTTTTATCATGAATGCATGCTGAATTTTATCAAAGGCCTTTTCTGCATCA
>NW_008341872.1:3223836-3224428 GCF_000622305.1 Nannospalax galili | reverse complement strand
ACTTACATATATTGAACTATCCCTGCATCTCTGGAATAAAGCCGTCTTGATCATGGTGGATGATCTTTTTGATGTGTGTCTGTATGCGGTTTGCAAGCATCTTATTGAGAATTTTTGCATCTATGTTCATTAAGGATATGGGTCTATAGGGTTTTTTTGTATTAGAGTGATGCTGGCTTCATAAACAGAATTTGGAAGTTCTCCCTCCATTTCTATATTTTTGAATAAATTAAGTAGTATTGGATCTTCTTTAAATGTCTGGTAGAATTCTGCTGTAATCCATCTGGTCCTGGACTTTTTTTTAGTTGGGAGGTTTTGTATTACTGTCTCCATTTCTTTTGGTGTTATGGGTCAGTTTAAGCTGTTAATCTCTTCTTGGTTTAGTTTTGGTGGTTCCCATGCCTTTAGATATACTTCCATTTCTTTTAGGTTTTCAAATTTAGTAGCACATAGGTTTTTAAAATATTCCCTTATACTGTCCTGGATCTTTTTGATGTCTGTTGTGATGTTTCCCCTTTCATGTCTGATTTTGTTGATTTGGACTTGCTCTTTCTTTCTTTTAATTAACTGGGCTAAGGCTCTGTCTATCTTG
>NW_008341872.1:3223415-3223784 GCF_000622305.1 Nannospalax galili | reverse complement strand
AATCCTTTGTATTGTTTTCTTTGTTTCAATTTCATTAATTTCTGCCCTGATTTTTATTTCTTTTTGTCTGCTGGGTTTGGGTTTCGTTTTCTGTTGCTTTTCAAGTGTGTTGAGTTGCAATGTTAAGTCATTTATTTGTGTTCTTTCTGATGTTCTTTTTGATGTAGGCTCTTAGAGCTATAAACTTCCCTCTAAGGACAGCTTTCAGCATGTCCCAGAGGTTTTGATGTGTTGAATTGTTCTTTTCATTTAGTTCCAGGGATACTTTTCTTTCTTAGCTTAATTTCTCTTTTGACCCATTCATCATTCAGGAGTGTGTTGTTTAATTTCCAAGCGTTTGTGTGGTGATTTTGGCTTCTTTGGGTTTTG
>NW_008341872.1:3222068-3223194 GCF_000622305.1 Nannospalax galili | reverse complement strand
TTAATCTGGGTCTTAAAGTCCTGTAGTGTTGTTTTTATGAAGTTGGGTGCACCAGAGTTTTGTGAATATATGTACATGATTGTAATGTCTTCTTGATTTATTGTTCCTTTGATCAGAATGAAGTGGTCCTCTTTATCTCTTCTGGTTAGTTTTAGTTTAAAGTCTGTTTTGTCAGATATTAGAATTGCAATGCCTGCTTTCTTCTTAGAACCATTCGCTTGGTATATTTTTTTTCCATCCTTTCACCATAAGGTAGCACCTGTCCTTGAAAGTGAGATGAGTTTCTTGCAGACAACAAAAAGATAGGTTTTGTTTCTTAATCCATTCAGTAGTCTGTGTCTTATCAATGGAGTTCAGTCCATTGATATTTATTAATGAAAGATGTGTATTGAATCCTGTCATTTTTACTTCTGTTCACATTCTTGATATAGTTGTGCTTTTCCACAGTTATACCTTCATTGGATTTCTTTCCGCAACCCCTTGGGTATAGTCATTCCTTTCTTCAGCTCTTTGTATTGCTCCCAGAACTCTCTGAAGGGCTGGTTTTGTGGACATGAATTCCTTCAGCCTATTTATGTCATGGACAATGTTTCTTTCCCCTTCAACTATAATAGACATTTTGGCTGTGTATAGTAATCTGGGTTGGCATCTATGGTCATTTAAAACTGAGAGTACTTTGGTCCAGGCTCTTCTGGCTTTCATCATTTGCACTTAAAAGTCAGCTGTAATCCTGATGGATTTTCCTTTATGTGACTTGTTTTTCTTTTGCAGCTTTCAGTATTGTCTCTTTGTTCTGTATGTTTATTGTTTTTACTATGATGTGCTGTGGAGATTTCTTTTCTGGTCCTGTCTACTTGGTGTTCTATATGAATCTTGTATTTGTATGGGCATGTCTTTTTTAATTTTGGGAAATTTTCTTCTATGATTCTGTTGAAGATCTGGTCCATACCATTATCTTGAGATTCTTCTCCTTCCTGTACGCCTATGATTTGTAAGTTTGGTCTTTTTATGGTGTCACACAATTCCTGCATATTCCATTCTTGTGGGTTCTTAAATTTTTCATAATCTTTGCTTGAGGGGTCCAGTTCGTCCACTTTATCTTCCAATCTTGATACTCTGTTTTCCA